>NW_028270180.1:34230928-34530928 GCF_037043375.1 Chiloscyllium plagiosum
GGGGAGGATATGCCTATGTGGGGGGGGGGGGGGGGGGGAGACACAGAAGGTATATTGCAAAAGAGAGAGACAAGCGGAGAGACAGAAAAAAACAGACAGACAGACAGGTGGCGACAGAGAGTGGAGAGTGAGAGAGGCGGGAGAGAGAGAACCGGGGTTAGCTTGAGACAGGGAGGCACACAGGTGGGGGGAAAGAGAGATACAGACTTCCGCTGAAGAGAGATACAGCCAGACAGACAGGCTCAGAGAGATATGCATGAGAGAGCGAGTGACAAGCGGGAAAGAGGTCGAGACAGAGCCGAAGAGAGAGACGGACAGACAGAGAGAGAGAGAAAGAGAGAGAGAGATTGGCAGAGAGAGAGAGAGAGAGAGACAGACAGAGAGACAGAAAGACAGGTGGGGAGAAAGAGAGAGAGAGACGGACGGAGAGACACAGAGAGTAAGAATGAGACAGGGAGAGAGGGAGGGAGGGATAGAGACAAAGACAAATGGGGACAGAGAGACAGGCGAAAAAAGCAAGTGTGAGAGAGAGGGAGAGCGCGAGTGACAGACGGGGGAGAGAGAGAGTGAGAGAGATTGAGGCAACGAGAGAGGGACACAGACAGACTGACAGAGAGGCGAGGAGATAGATAGATAGATAGATAGATAGATAGATAGATAGATAGACAGACAGACAGACAGACAGACAGACAGAGAGATAGATAGACAGACAGACAGACAGACAGACAGACAGAGAGATAGATAGAGACAGAATGTGTGTGGTGGAGGGAGATAGAGAGAGACAGACATGTGGAGTGAGATAGACAGAGAGACTGACAGGCAGAGAGAGAGAGAAGAGAGAGACAGGTGTGGTGAGAGAGAAAGACAGGTGGGGAGAGTGAGAGAGTGAAAGCGAAAAACAGATACGGAGAAAGCGATAGAGAAAGGCGTGGTGAGAGAGCGAGCAAGACAGACAGGTGGGTGTGAGGGAGACAGAGGGGGAGACACTGATGTAGGAAGAGAAAGAGACAGGGACAGAGAGAGAGAAAAAACTAGAGACAGACAGGCGGAGAGAGGGAGAGAGACATACAGGCAGACAGGTAGAGTGAGATACAGAGGCAGAGAGAGACAATGGCATGGAAAGAGACAGAGAGAGAGGCTTGCAGGCAGCGAGGGAGTGAGAGAGAGAAAGACAGAGAAACAGAGGGAGAGGGAGGGAGGGAAACAGAGAAAGACAAGAGACATCAGCGAGATGGAAACATGCGGGGAGAGAGACAGACAGACAAGCTGAGACAGAAGGAGAGAGACATACGCATGAGAGAGGGAGTGACAGATGGGGAGGAAAGAGAGGGTGAGACAAAGAGAGAGATTCGGAGAGAGAGAGCGAATCAGACAGGCAAAGAGATATAGACAGTGAGAGAGAGAGAGATGGGTAGAGACAGAACGAGAGTGAGTGTGTGGGTGAGAAAGAAACGAGAGGCAGAGAACGAGAGAGCCACAGCGAGGTGCAGAGAGAGAGACAGACAGATAGCTGGACAGGCGGAGAGAGATACAGGCAGTGCGAGAGAGAGACAGAGAGAGAGACAGACAGAGACAGCCTGCTGGAGGAAGATAGAGAGAGAGAGAGAGAGAGATGGGCAGAGAGAGACAGGTGGGGACAGAGGGAGAGGCGGTGATCGAAACAGATAGGCATTGAGAGAAAGAGGGAAATAGGCGGGGAGACACACGCGCGCACACACACTCACACACACATACATACACACAGAGACATATCATCAGGCAGAGAGAGACAGAGAAAGAGAGAGAGAAAGACAAGCGTAGAGACAGGGAGACAGAGAAAGGAAGAGAGAGGGAAGGAGAGAGAAAAACACAGTCGGGGAGAGAGAGAGACAGGTGGGGGAGAGTGAGAGAGTGAAATAGAGAGTCGGAGGGGCAGAGAAAGCGATAGAGAAAGGCGTGGAGGGAGACAGTAAGAGTGACTGGTGGGGAGGGAGGGAGGTAGAGAGAGGAGGAGGGAGACACTGCTGTAGAAAGAGAAAGAGAGAAATAGAGACAGACAGACAGAGATAGTGTGAGAGAGCGAGAGACAGAGAGAGACAGACAGACAGGCGGGGACTGAGAGAAAACTAGTCAGACAGGCGGGGGTGTCGAGAGAGATGGGGAGAGAGAGGCGGGGAGAGAAAGGCAGGGAGAGAGAAACACACAGGCTGAGAATGAGAGAACCACAGGCAGTCGAAGAGAGAGAGAAGGAAAGAGGGAGAGAGATTGATTGGCGGAGAGAGACAGGCAGACAGGTAAAGAGAGAGAGGCAGAGAGAGACAGCCGCATAGAAAAAGACAGAGGCCTACAGGCAGCGAGCGAGAGAGAGAGAGAAAGAGATAGAGACAGAGAGGGAGGGATTGGGAGGGAGAGAGATAAAGAAAGACAGGCGGGGACAGCGACATGGAGACTTGTGGGGGGAGCGAGACAGACAGGCTGAGAGAGAAGGAGAGAGAGAGAGAGACAGTCAGGGAGAGACACAAACAGGCAGAGAGAGATGGAGAGAGAGAAGTGCATAGAGGGATAGACAGGGTGAGAGAGCGCGCGAGAAAGACGTGGGACAGAACGAGTGAGAGAGACAGAGGCAACGAGAGAGACTGAATCGGAGAGAGAGAAACTTGCAGACAGGCAAGGGGAGAGAGTTAGATAGATAGAGTGGGAGAGAGAGAGACAGAGAGACAGGCGGATAGAGAGTGACAGAATGTGTGTGACAGAGGGAAACAGAGAGACACAGATACGTGTAGTGAGAGACTGAGAGAGAGGCAGGCAGAGAAAGAGAAGAGAAAGACAAACGTGGGAGAGAGAAATACAAGCGGGGAGAGAAAGAGAGAGACAATGTGGTAGAAAAAGGCATGGAGGGAGAGAGCGAGGGAGACTGGTGGGGAGGGAGGCAGAGAGAGGGGCAGTGGTGTAGGAAGAGACAGAGAGAGAGAGAAACCGGAATGGCGAGAGAAAGAGAGAGAGAGAACGAGGGAGAAATAGAGACAGACAGGCGGAGAGAGACACAGACAGACACGCAGACAGGCAGAATGAGACAAAGAGGCAGAGAGGGATAGCTGCATGGAAAGAGAGAGAGAGGCTTGCAGGCAGAGAGAAGAGAGAGAGACAGAGGCAGAGATAGCGAGAGATAAAGACAGGTGGGGAGAGAGAGAGACAGACAATCAGGCTGAGAGAGAAGGAGAGAAAGATACATGGGAGAGAACAAGTGACAGGTGGTAAGAGAGAGGGTGAGAGAGAGGGGGCGGAGAAAGCGAGACAGACAAACAGAGAGAGGAAGATAGTGACAGAAAGAGACAACGGGTAGGGAGCGAACGAGTGTGTGTGTGTGTGAGAGAGAGAGAGAAAGAGACGATAGTGTAGGGAGAGAGAGGAGCGGGGAAGGAGAAAGGTGGGAGAGAGAAAAACACACAGGAAGAGAACGGAAGAGCCACAGACTGGCGGAGATAGAGGTCGAGATACATACAGACACACAGACAGATGGACAGGCGGAGGTAGAGCCAGGCAATGAAACAATCAGAGAGCAGAGAGACAGAGAGAGACAGACACATAGAGGAAAAGAGAGAAAGAGAGAGAGGGAGAGAGGCAGAGAGATCTCTCTAAAGAAGGAGGTCAGCTGGAGGCCACCACAGAACTCACCAGATGGCCAGAGACAGTTGTGCAGGGAGGGGTGGAGAGAGACAGAAAAACAGGTCGTGGAGAGAAATAGAGAGAGAAACTGACCGGCAGAGAAGGGGGTGAGAGAGAGAGATCGGATAGGCAGAGAGAGAGAGGTAGGGTGAGAGAGAGGGGCGAAGAGAGAGACAGATAGGCAGAGGGAGGGATAGATAGACAGACAGAGAGATAGAGAGAGTCAAACGCTCAAATAGAGAGAGAGGGGGAAGAGTGCGGGAGAGAGGGAGAAAGATAAGGGGGGAGAGAAACTGACAGGCACAATAGAACGAGAGAGAAAGAGAGACAATAACCTAGGGTGGGAGAGAGGGAGAGAGCCTGAAAGAGACAGACCAGACAATGAGTGACAGGGAGGCAGAAAAAGTAGAGACAGCCATATGGAGAGAGAGACGGAGAGAGCGGCTGACAGCCGGAAAAGAGAGAGAGAGAGAAACGGGACAAGAGAGATGCGGGGAGCAAGTGAGAGATAGACAGGGAGGGAGAGAATGAGAGTGTGTGTGAGAAGGACACAGAGACAGACACATGGAGTGAGATAGAGAGAGAGACTGGTAGGCAGAGAGAGAGAGAGACAAGTGGAAGGGAGAAAGATTGGCCGGGAGAGTGAGAGAGATGAGAGAGAGAGAAAGGCATGGAGGGAGAGTTAACGAGGGTGTCAAGTGTGTGTGTGTGTGTGTGTGTGGGGGGGGGGGGGTGTGTGTGTGGTGTGTGTGGGGGTGTGTGTGTGGGGTGTGTGTGTGTGTGGAGTGTGTATGGTGTGGTGTGTGTGTGTGGTGTGTGTGGTGTGTGTGTGGTGTGTGTGTGGGGTGTGTATGTGGGGTGTGTGTGTGTGGTGTGTGTGTGTGTGGTGTGTGTGTGGTGAGTGTGTGTGTGGTGTGTGTGGGGGTGTGTGTGTGGTGTGTGTGTGGGGTGTGTGTGTGTGTGGAGTGTGTGTGGTGTGTGTGTGTGGTGTGTGTGTGTGTGGTGTGTGTGTGGTGTGTGTGTGTGGTGTGTGTGGTGTGTGTGTGGTGTGTGTGTGGGGTGTGTATGTGGGGTGTGTGTGTGTGGTGTGTGTGTGTGGTGTGTGTGTGGTGAGTGTGTGTGTGTGGTGAGTGTGTGTGTGGGGTGTGTGTGTGTGTGTGCTGTGTGTGGGGTGTGTGTGTGTGTGGTGTGTGTGGGGTGTGTGTGTGGTGTGTGTGTGTGGTGTGTGTGTGTGTGTGTGTGGTGTGTGTGTGTGTGTGTGTGGTGTGTGTGTGTGTGTGTGTGTGGTGTGTGTGTGTGGTGTGTGTGTGGTGTGTGTGTGGTGTGTGTGTGTGTGGTGTGTGTGTGTGTGGTGTGTGTGGTGTGTGTGGTGTGTGTGTGTGGAGTGTGTATGTGGGGTGTGTGTGTGTGTGGTGTGTGTGTGGTGAGTGTGTGTGTGGGGTGTGTGTGTGTGTGCTGTGTGTGGGGTGTGTGTGTGTGGGGTGTGTGTATGGTGGGTGTGTGTGTGTGGTGTGTGTGTGTGTGGTGTGTGTGTGTGTGATGTGTGTGTGTGTGTGTGTGGTGTGTGTGTGTGTGTGTGGTGTGTGTGTGGGGTGTGTGTGTGGTGTGTGTGGGGGGGTGTGTGTGTGGTGTGTGTGTGTGTGTGGTGTGTGTGTGGTGTGTGTGGGGTGTGTGTGTGGTGTGTGTGTGTGTGGTGTGTGTATGGTGTGTGTGTGTGTGTGTGGTGTGTGTGTGTGGTGTGTGTGTGTGTGTGGTGTGTGTGTGGTGTGTGTGGTGGTGTGTGTGGTGTGTGTGTGTGGTGTGTGTGTGGGGTGTGTATGTGGGGTGTGTGTGTGTGGTGTGTGTGTGTGGTGTGTGTGTGTGGTGTGTGTGTGGTGAGTGTGTGTGTGGGGTGTGTGTGTGTGGGGTGTGTGTGTGTGGTGTGTGTGGGGTGTGTGTGTGGTGTGTGTGTGTGGTGTGTGTGTGTGTGTGGTGTGTGTGTGTGTGTGTGTGTGTGGTGTGTGTGTGTGTGGTGTGTGTGTGTGTGTGGTGTGTGTGTGTGGTGTGTGTGTGGTGTGTGTGTGTGTGGTGTGTGTGTGGTGTGTGTGTGGTGTGTGTGGTGTGTGTGTGTGGTGTGTGTGTGGGGTGTGTATGTGGGGTGTGTGTGTGTGGTGTGTGTGTGGTGAGTGTGTGTGTGGGGTGTGTGTGGGGTGTGTGTGTGGTGTGTGTGTGTGTATGTGGTGTGTGTGTGTGGTGTGTGTGTGTGTGTGGTGTGTGTGTGTGTGTGTGTGGTGTGTGTGTGTGTGGTGTGTGTGTGTGTGTGTGTGTGTGGTGTGTGTGTGGTGTATGTTTGGTGTGTGTGTGTGGTGTGTGTGTGTTTGTGTGGTGTGTGTGTGTGGTGTGTGTGTGTTTGTGTGTGTATGTGATTGAGAGAGAGAGAGAAGAGAGACGGACAGGCAGACAGAGACAGTGGTGCAGGGAGAGAGAGAGTGAGACAGAGGGGGAGAAAGAAACAGCGACAGAGACAGAGAGGCGGATAGAGAGGGGGGAGAAACAGACAGGCAGACATAGATACTGGGAGAGCGATAGTTAGAGAGAGAAAGAGAGAGACAGACAGACAGACAGAGACAGCCACAAAAAGAGAGAAACTGAGAGAGGCTTCGACGCAGAGGCAGAGAGAGAGGGAGGGGGGGAGTTGGAGAAGAGAGAGGCTGTAGCCAGATAGGCGGAGAGAGAGTAAAACAGATCGGTGGAGAGGGGGAAAGAGTAAGACAGAGAGAGACAGACAGGCGGAGAGATAGAGAGGGTCAGATTGGCGACGAGAGAGCGAGGGAGAGAGAAAGACCGCAGGGAGTGAGGGGGGGGGGGGAGACAGAGACAGACAGGCGACAAGAGAAAGAGAGAGAGAGAGACAGGCAGGAGAGAGAGGGAGGCGGGAAGGAATAGAGAGAGATGGATTGAGATAGAGATGGACTGGCATGTAGAGAGAGATAGTGACAGGCGGAAATAGAGAGAGAACCAGACAGACAAATAGACATGCGAAGATAGTGAGAGAGGGAGAGTGGCAGATGGAGTCAGAGAGAGAGGGAGAGAGAAAGAGAGAGAGAAAGGTGTGGTGGGAGAGAGAGTGAGGCAATCATAGGGAAGGTGAGAGAGAGACAGACAGACAGACAGAGAGACAGTGGTACAGGGACAGAGAGAGAGGAGGGAGAGAGAGAGAAAGAGACTGGGTCAGAGAGAGAGAGACAGGTGGATAGTGTGATGGGGTGAGACAGACAGACGGACAGAGAGAGGGGAGAGTTAGATAGCTGAATGAGAGAGGGAAGGAGTGAGACAGATAGGTAAAGAGAGAGACAGACAGAGTAAGGCAGTCAGGTAGATGCAGAGAACGATAGATAGTGAGCGAATAGTAGAGAGAGAGAGATATGGTGTGTTGGAGGGACGGGGACAGAGAGAGAAACAGGTGTGGAGTGGATGTGAGACAGAGAGGACAAGAGAGTAAAAGAGAGAGAGAGAGACGGGCGGAGAGAGAGCAGGATAAAAAGCAAGAGAGTTAGTGAGAGAGACAGGGAGGGAGAGAGATAGAGACGGAGTGAGAGTGAGATAGATTGATAGAGAGAAAGAAAGACAGACTTGCGAGGGGTTTAGAGTTGAGACAGAGAGTGACAGGCAGGCGACGAGAGGCAGTGAGACAGAGAGGGAGACAGACAGACGCACATGTGGAAAAAAACAGGAGAGAGAGAGAAACTGACAGTTTGAAGGGAGAGAGAGAGAGAGAGAAAGAGAGATGAACCGGCGTGGGGAGAGTTCAAGGGAGGGTAAGAGAGAAAGAGAGAGAACGAGAGACAGAGAGTGACAGAGAGAGAGAAACAGTTAGAGACAGAGACAGGCAGTGAGAGAGAGAGAGGCAGTAAGGCAGCCCGAGAGAGAGAAAGGCAGATAGGTGGAGATAGAGAGATAGATTGATAGAGAGAGCGAGAGAGACAGTGAGACAGCCATGTGGTGAGAGATAGTGGAAGAGAGACGGACAGATAGAAAGAGGCAAAGAGAGAGAGAGTGAGATGGAGTGACAGAGAGTGACGGGGAGAGAAGAGAGAGACAGAGAACCACGGGGAGTGAGAGGCGTGGAGAGAGTGTGTGAGAGAAAGAGACAGACGAGGGGAGAGAGAGAGAGACAGAAAGATAGACAAGCAGAGTCAGGAAGAGCAAGAGACAGGCAGAGAGACAGAGACGGGGAGACAGACAGTCTGACAGTCTGAGCGAAAGAGACAGGTTGACACAGACAAGGAGTGAGAGAGATATCAGGAGACAGACAGGCTTAGAGAAAGAAAAAGTGAGAGTTCGAGAGAGAGAGAGACCGGCGGGAAGGGAGAGTGAGGGAGATAGAGACAGATAGACAGGCAAGGTGAGAAAAAATGAGTGAGAAAAACAGGCAGGTGGAGATAGATATATTTTAGATTAGATTACTTACAGTGTGGAACCAGGCCTTTCAGCCCAACAAAACCACACCGACCCTCCGAAGAGCAACCCACCCAGACCCATTCACACACACATATATATATATATATAGAGAGAGAGAGAGAGAGAGAGACAGAAACAGACAATCATACACGGGAGGAGGAAGAGAGATAGACAGAGAGACAGAGAGAGCGATGGACAGAGAGAGACAGAGAGACAGAGATATAGGGCGACAGACATTCTGAATGAAAGAGACAGGGCAACACAGACAAGGGGAGAGAGAGAAACATATAATGGCAGACAGACAGACAGACAGACATAGGGAGAGAGTCAGTGAGAGTTAGAGAGAGTGGAGAGATAGAGAGATATAGAGAGATAGATAGGTAAGGAGGGAAAGAAAAAGTGAGACGGAGGAAGAAGACAGACCAACAGGCAGAGATAAATAGAGAGAGAGAGCGAGAAAGAGAAAAGCATACAACTGGAGGAGGGAGAGACAGAGAGAGAGATGAGCAGAGAGAGAGTCAGAGAGACAAGGAGACAGAGAGAGACAGACACGTGGGATGACAGAAAAGGAGGGAGAGGGAGAGAGTGAGACAGGAAGACAGGCGGGGTAGAGAGTGTGAGAGAGAGAGGCAGAGTGAGATAGAGAGGCAGCCACGTGGAGAGAGATACAGATAGAGAGACAGGCAGGTAGAAAGAGAGAGGGGAGGGGAGAGAGAAACAGATAGGTAAAGAGAGATAGATCGATAGATAGATAGAGAGAGAGAGATCGGAAAAGACACAGAAACACAGAGAGATAGACGGGGAAAGAGAGAGACAGACAGACGGGCGGAGAGGGGACGAGAGATAGGGAGAGAGAGGGGGCGGAAAAGAGAGAAAGACAGGTGGGGAAAGTGAGAGTGAGACAGGCAGGGAGAAAGAAAGAGACAAACAAGCTGGGAGTGGAAGAGAGAGAGAGGTAGAGGGAGCACACAGGGAGAGAGAGGCAGAAGGAAGAGAGAGAGAGAGACAGGCAGGAGTAGTGAGAGAGAGGCAGATAGAGACAGACATAGATAGATAGACAGACAGACAGATAGATAGATGGATAGATAGATAGTGAGAGAGGCTGGGAAAGAGAAAGAGAGAGACAGGCGGAGAGAAGGTTTGGGAGAACGAGAGACAGAAAACTGCGGGAGAAAGAGAGGCAGGAGTGAGAGTGAAAGAGAGAGAGAGACAGGCGCGGGGAGAGAGAGAGATGAGGAGATAGAAAGACCGGGAGCAGAGAGATAGAGACAGAGAGACAGGCGGTGGAAGAGTGACAGATAGGGTAGAGAGAGAGGCGGGGTGCGGTGGAGAGACACAGAGAGACAGATAGAGACTGCCTCGTGGAGAGAGATAGAGAGATAGTCTGGCAGGCAGAGAAGGGGGGGAAAAGAGAGAGCCAGAAAGACAGAGGGACAGAGAGGTGGGGCGAGCGAGAGGCGGGGAGACAGAGATAGATAGGCGAAGAGACAGAAAAGCAGAGAGAGAGAGACAGAGAGACAGGTGGAGAGATAGAGAGAGTGAGATGATTGAACACAAGGGTGGGGGGAAGAGAACAGGAGAGAGTGAGAAAGACAAGGCCAGGAGGGAGAGAGGGAGAGAGAGAGAGTGAAAGAGAGAGAGAGGGAGAGAGAAACTGGCAGGCGACGACAGAATGAGAGAGGAAGAGAGACAATAACCTATGGCGGGAGGGAGGGAGAGAGCCTGGGAGTGAAAGCGAGAGAGAAAGCGAGAGAGAAAGAGAGTGAGTGAGTGAGTGAGTGAGTAAGAGGCGAGTGTGGCATGAGAGAGAGAGTGAGGAACCTGGAAGAGACAGACATGTGGAGAGAGATAGAGAGAGAGAGACTGACAGAGAGAAAGAGAGTGGAAGGGAGTGATGCGCAGAAGAAAAGAAAGTGAGAAATACATGGAGCGAGAGAGAGTAAGAAAGACTGGCGGGAGTCTTTGACAAAGAGAGAGAAGAAATAGAGTAAAAATGGTGCAGGGAGAGAGAGAGAGAGAGAAAGACCGACGTTGGGTGAGAGAGAGAGGGAAAGAGAGAATGAGAGAGAAAGACGGAGAGAAAGAGAAAGACTGACAGACGGATACAGAGAGAAAAATAGACAGACAGGCAGAGACCGTGAGGGGGAGAGAGAGATAGAGAGAGAGAGAGCAGGAGAGGGGGGAGAGAGATGGGGAGGGCGAAACACACTGACAGAGAGAGAGGCAGAGAGACAGAGAGAGAGGCGAGGTGAGAGAGATGCTTTGAGACAGAGGCAGATGGGCGGAGTAAAGAGAGAGTCAGAAGGGCGAAGAAAGAGTGCAAGGGAAAGGGGAGAGAAAGAGAGGGAGGGTGAGAGACAGAAAGACAGACGGAGAGAAGAAGAGAGAGAGTGACAGCCGGGCAGAGTGGGGGGAGATAGAGAGAAAGAAAGATGCAGTGAGAGAGAGGAAGAGAGAACGGTGGTAAGAGAGAGAGAGCGAAAGAGTGAGACAGAGAATCAGACTGGGGGGGGGGGGGGAGAGAAAGAGAGTAATAACGAGACAGACAGAGGTTGAGAGAGATTGAGTGAGACAGGGAGGGGAGCGAGAGAGAGAAGCTGGCAAAGAGAGAGATATAGAAAAAGAGAAAGACTGTCGAAGAGACAGTGAGACAGATGGGGAAAGACAGAGAGGAACAGACAGACGGGCAAAGATAGACAGAGGGAAGACAGAGAGGCAGACAGAGAGAGAAAGACAGGCGGAGGGGGGAGAGAGAGACAGAGGCTTCGATTGAAGAGAGAGAGGCGGGAGGAATAGAGAGAGATACGGATCGAGATCAAGACAGATCGATGAGGATAGAGACATAATGACAGGCGGAAAGAGAGAAAGATAGAGAAACAAACAGACAAATAGATAGGCCCAGGGTGAGAAAAGAGAGAGACAGACACGCGAAGAGAGGGAGAGGGACTAGCAGGGAGAGAGACAGTGCGTGGAAAGTGAGACGGAGAGACAGACAGTAGAACAGAGAGACAGACAGACAGAGAGAGAAAGAGAGAGAAATTCTGGTTGGGAGGCAGCGAGCGAGAGAGTGAGAATCGGCGAGGGAGAAGGAGAGGCAGGCAGAGAGAGACAGAGAGAGAGAGTGAGAGAGAGAGAGTATGACCTAAGGCAGGAAAAGTGAATAGAGAGAGAGAGAGAGAGAGAAAAAGAGAGTAAGAGTGAGATAGAGAGAAATGAATGTGTGAGAGAGAGGGAGACAGACATGCGGGGGCTGAGAGAGACAGACAGACAGACAAGGAGAGAGGCGGGGTTTAGAGAGAGGGAGAGAGGGAGAGAAAAAGACAGGCAGAGAGTGAGACAGTGAGAGAAAGTGGCAGAGAGTGGGAGACAGACAGGCGGAAGCTCAGAGAGAGACAGGGAGAGAGACAGAAAGAGAGAGAGAGAGATAGGCAGAGACAGAGACACACAGAGAGAAGATACAGACAGGTGGAGAGAGAGTCAGACGGGCGGAGAGAGTGAGAGAATGTGGAGAAAGAGAGACGTTGAAAGAGAAAGACAGGTAGGGACAGCAAGAGATAGAGACGGGGCGACAGAGAGACAGACAATCGGAGAGAAAGATAGAGATATAACCTGGAGAGAGAGAGCAAGAGACAGCCAGGGTAGTGGGGGGGGGGGGGGGGGGGACAGAGAGCACGTGAGAGAGAGACAGAAAGTGACAGAGAGAGAGGGGCAGGCAGGGAGGGATAAAGAGAGACAGTCAGAGAGAGACTTCGAGAGAGAGAGATTAACCTATGGCAGGGGAGAGAGATACAAAGAGAGAAAGAGAGAGAGGGGGGGCAGACAGGCAGTGGAGAGAGAGGCAGACAGAGAGACGAAGACAGAGAGAGAGACATGCAGGTTGAGAGAGATGAAGAGAGACAGGGACGTGGAGAGAGATAAGACAGAGACAGATAGGCTCAGAGAGAGAGGCAGTGAGACAGGGAGAGACAGAGGCAGGAAACGAGAGACAGATAGGCAGGGAGAGAGAGAGACACACACACAGGGAACAGTCAGACAGGCGGAGAGAGAGAAAGGGGAGAAAGAGAGAGAGGTTGAGAGAGAAAGCCGGGCGGGGACAGGGAGAGAGAAGTAGGCGGAGTGAGAGAGATATATTGGCGAGGAGAGAGAGAGAGAGAGAGACCACGAGTGACAGCCGGAGTTGGGGAACAGAGAGAGAGAGAGAGAGAGAGAAAACCACAAAGGACAGAGAGAGCCCAGTAATGAGACAGACAGGGGGTGAGAGAGGTTGAGCCAGAGAGAGAGAGAGAGAGGGTGTGGGAGAGAAACCCGCAGGGAGAGAGAGAGAGAAAGAGAAAGACACTCGAGGAGAGAGTTAGACAGGGAGGGACAGACTGATGGACAAAGACAGAGAGAGGAAGAGAGAGGGAGAGTGAGAGACAGGCGAGGGAGAGAGAGAGAGACTGACTGGTGGCGATAGAAAGAGAGGGAGAGACAGGCTGAACAAAAAGAGAGAGGCAGGTGGGATAGAGAGAGATGGATTGAGATCGAGACAGATAGACAGGAATAGAGAATTAGTGATGGGCGGAAAGTTAGAGAGAGATAGTGAAACAGACAGAAAGTCGGGGGTGAGAGAGAGAGAGAGAGACAGACGAAGAGAGCGAGAGAGACAACAGGGGAGAGAGGGGCAGAGACAGACAGGAGTAGAGGGGAGAGAGAGAGGCAGGGATGGAGTTCGAGAGAGAATGACCTATGGCTGGAAAGAGAGAGAGGTGAGGAGTGAAAGCCAGACCTTGAGATAGAGGAAGAGAGAGAGTCCGAGAGGGAGGGAGGGACAGATAGGTGGGGGAAAGAGAGAGATAGAGAGACAGGCGGTTTGAGAGAGAGAGCGTGTTAGCGTGAGAGAGATGTAGAGACAGACTGACAGAGAGAGAGAGGGAGAGAGACAGGCGATGGGGGAGGGACAGAGAGGCTGTGAAGGAAAGAGAGAGAGAAAGAACTGGATGTATAGGTTTGCTCGCTGAACTGGAAGGTTCGTTTCCAGACATTTCATCACCATAATAGGTAACATCTTCAGTCAGCCTCCAGGCGAATAACTGTTGATACTTTGTGCTTTCTAGTTATATGTTTGGGTTTCGTTGGCTTGGTGATATGGTTTCCTGTGGTGACATCATTTCTTGTTCTTTTTCTCAGGGTGGAGTCAACCTCGGTGTGTTTGTTGATAGAGTTCTGGGTGGAATGCTATGCTTCCTAGTCGAAGTGGTGTCTTTGCTCCTCCGTATGTAAGGACACTGGTGAAAGAGGGTCATGTCGTTTTGTAGCTAGTTGATGTTCATGTATCCTGATATTCTTGTACTGTGTCTGTCCATTCATGGTCTATCACATGAGTAATTAAAGATTTTTGGTGCAAAATTTCCAGGTTGTATTTACGACGTCTGTTGTTGACATCATTAATCATTTGTCTAAGCATTCTGCGGCCGTTTTGCTCTGCTATCCTTTTGGCTAAAGAGGCGTTAAGGAAAGGTTTGCAATTTACATATTTAGGTAGCAACTGTTTCCTTAGATATTCGTGCAGGAAGTGCAGCTGTTCGCTAGTGGCACTCTGTTGGATTTCCCATTTTCAGGCCATTTTAGCGTACTGCGCCCAAAGGAGAGAAAGACAGAGAGAGAGAGAGAGCGAAACAGAGAGAGACCGACAGACGGATATAGAGAGAAAAATAGACAGACATGCGGAGACTTTGAGGGAGAGAGAGAGTGCGAGAGAGGGGGGAGAGAGACAGTAGGGGAAAGAGAAAAACACAGGTAGGAAATAGAGACCGAGAGAGACAGACAAACCACAGAGAGACAGAGAGAGAGAGAGTCAGACAGGCGGAGAGAGACAGACTGTGTGTGAGAGAGAAAGACAGATAGGTGTAGGGAGGTTCAGCTGTTCACTAGTGGCACTCTGTCGGATGGTATTCATTTCCCATTTTCAGGCCATTTTAGCATATTGCGCCGGTGGGAGAGAATGAGAGAGAGAGAGAGATGGACAAACGGATACAGAGAGAAAAGTAGACAGATAGGCGGAAACCTTGAGTGGGAGGTGGGCAGAGTGACAGTTAGGGGAAAGAGAAAAATACAGGTACAGAATGAGAGAGACAGACAGACAAGGCGTAGAGGGAGAGACAGAGACACAGAGTGAGACAGTCAGACAGGCGGAGAAAGAGGCAGACAGTGAGAGAAAGAGAAAGACAGATAGGTGTAGAGAGACAGCGGGGTGAGAGAGAGAGAGACGGGGAGAGAGAGAGGCAGGGAGCGAGAGACAGATAGTCTTGGAGAGAGAGAGTCATACGAGCAGAGAGAGAGAGAGACAGGGAAAGGGGAGGGGGGAGAGAAAGAGATGCGGAGAGAGATAGCAAGAGAGAGAGAGAACCAGACAGGGGAAGAGAGGAAGAGAGAGCAATAACGAGACAGACATGATGCGAGAGAGATTGAGCGAGGGACAGAGAGAGAGGGAAAGAGAGAGAGAGAAAACAATCTGGAGAGAGACTGACGAGAGACTGCAGGGAGACAGAGAGAAAAAATAAAGCCAGTCGAGGAAAGAGTGAAACAGACGAGGAAAGACAGAGAGTGGGAGAGACAGGAAGTTGGAGAGATAGAGAGAGTCAGACAGGCGAAGAGAGAGGGTGGGAGAGAGAGCGGGAGAGACGGGGAGAGAGCGAAAGAGAGGCAGAGGCGAGAGACTGATAGGCTTGGAGAGAGCGAGAGAGATAGACAGACAGATAGGCGGAGAGAGAAAGCCAGTCGAGGAAAGAGTGAAACAGACGGGGAAAGACACAGAGTGGGACAGACAGAAAGTTGGAGAGATAGAGAAGAGAGAGGGGTGAAGAGAGAGAGAGAGAGAGAAAGAGAGAGAGAGAGACCGACAGTCAGACAGAGAGGTAGAGGGAGACAGAGAGAGAGGCAGACATGTGGAGAGAGATAGTCAGAGAGAGAGAGACAGGCGGTGCTACAGAGAGGCGGGAGACAGGGGCAGACAGGCGAACAGAGAGAGAGAGAGAGACAAGCGGGGAGTGAGAGACAGTGCGTAGAAGGAGAGAGACAGGGAGAGACAAACAGAAGTAGAGAGTGGCAGGCAGAGACAGAGAGAGAGGGAGAAAAACAGGGAGAGGGAAATGCCTGGAGGGAGAGAGAGAGAGAGACTCTTGGCGGCACGGTGGCACAGTGGCACAGTGGTTAGCACTGCTGCCTCACAGCGCCAGAGACCCGGGTTCAATTCCCACCTCAGGCGACTGACTGTGTGGAGTTTCCTCCGGGTGCTCCGGTTTCCTCCCAAAGTCCAAAAATGCGCTCGTTAGGTGAATTGGCCATGCTAAATTGTCCGTAGTGTTAGGTGAAAGAATAAATGTAGGGGAATGGGTCTGGGGGTGTTGCGCTTCGGCGGGTCGGTGTGGACTTGTTGGGCCGAATGGCCTGCTTCCGCACTGTAAGTAATCTAATCTGACTCATAGGAAAGGATGAGAGAGAGAGAGACAGTGGTGCAGGGAGAGAGGAGGGAGGGAGAGACAGACAGGCAGGCGGAGAGAGAGACAGGCTGACAGAGAGGTAGGGAGAGACAGCCACATGGAGAGAGATAGTAAGAGAGGCTGACAGGCAGAGAGAGAGAGCGAGGGGGAAGTGGGGCATGATAGAGGCGGGGAGTGAGACACAGATAGACGGTGAGGGAGAAAATGAGAGAGAGAGATAGGCACGTGGAGTGAGATAGAGAGAGACTGACAGCCAGAGAGAGACAGGCGGGTGGGAGAGAGAAAGAGAGAGAGACGGTGATTGACAAAGAGAGACAGGCAGGGAGTGAGAGCGAAATAGGCGAAGAGCTAGAGTTAGACAGACAGAGAGAGAGAGTAAGTGAGAGAGTTGCGGGGAGAAACAGAGAGAGAGACCTACAGGAAGAAGACAGAGACATGTGGTGGGAGAGAGAGAGAGAGAGACCAGTGTGGGAAAGAAAACAAGAGTGAATGAAGGGGAGAGAAGGAGATTGTGAGAAACTGGCTGTGTGTGCGCGCGAGAGAGAGAGTCGTGTATGGGGACGGAGGGAGAGAGTGATTGACATTCGGATACATATAGAAAAATAGACAAAAAGGGTGAGAGAAAGAGAGAAGCAGAGAGACAGTAAGTGAGACGGGGGGGGGGGCGGTGAGAGATAGAGAGAAACTGATTGACAAGCGGAAAGAGAGAGTCAGACAGGTTGAGAAAGAGGGGGAGAGAGAGATAGACTGGTGGGGAGAGCGAGTGAGCGAGAGGGAGAGAGAAAGACAGACAGGCGTAAAGAAGAAAAGAGAGATAGGCGGGGAGAGAGAGCCTGAGTAGAGAGAGAGAGAGAAGAGAAAGAGATAGATTCGGGGAATTAGACACAGACAGACGGTGAGGGAGAGAATGAGAGTGTGTGTGAGAGAGACAGAGGGACGATGCGAGAGAGAGGCAGGGAACAAGAGACAGATGGGCGGAGAGAGAGTGAGACAAGTGGAGCGAGAGAGGGAGACAGAAAGGCGGGGAGAGATAGTGACATGCGGAAAGAGAGAGAGAAACAGACAGACAGGCAGTGGTAGAGATAAAAAGACAGAGAGAGAGACAAGCGGGGGGAGAGAGAGAGATAGTGCATAGAGGAAGGAAGGGAGAGAGGGAGAGACAAACAGAAGTAAAGGAAGAGTAGCAGACAGAGAGAGGGAGAGAGGAAAAGGGAGAGAAAGGCGTGGAGGGCGAGAGACTCGTAGGGAGAGTGAGAGAGAGACGGACAGACAGTGAGAGACAGTAGTACAGGGAGAGACAGAGGTGGGAGAGAGCGAGACAGAGAGGCAGAGAGAGAAAAAGATGGGAAGAGACAGACAAGCGGACAGAGAGAGGGGAGAAAGACAGAGAGGCGGAGAAAGAAAGGGAGACAGAGAGAGTAGAAACAGCCACGTGGAGAGACATAGAGAGGCTGACAGACGGAAAAAAGAGAGAGAGATAGAGAGATAGGCAAAGAGAGAGAGAGAGAAGCGGGGCAAGAGAGAGGCGGGGAGCAAGAGACAGATAGGCAGAGAGGGAGACAATGAGATTATGTGTGAGAGACAGACACGTGGACTGAGATAGAGAGATAGACTGTCAGGCAGAGAGAAAGGAAAGAGAGATACGCCATAGGAAGAGAGAAAGATAGGCCGGGGGAAATCAGAAAGAGTGATAGAGAGAGAGAGAGAGAAAACAGCGTGGAGGGAGAGAGAATGAGGGTGCCATGTGGGGAGGGTGTGTGTGTGATTTAGAGAGAGAGGGAGAAGAGAGACAAAGGTGCAGAGAGAGAGAGTGAAACAGAGGGGGAGAGAGTGAAACAGAGAGAGAGAGACAGGCAAATAGACAGTGGGGGAGAAACAGACAGGCAGACAAAGACACGGGGAGAGAGACAGACAGACAGACAGACAGAGACAGCCACGAGAAGAGAGATAGTGAGCGAGGCTTATAGACAGAGAGAGAGAGGGAGTCGGAGCGAGACAGAGGCAGGTAGACAGATAGGTGGAGTAAGCGTGAGACAGATAGGCTGAGAGGGAGAATGAGTAAGACAGAGAGAGACAAAGGCGGAGAGATAGAGAGAGTCAGATTGGCAAAGAGAGAGAGAGAGAGAAAGAGAAAGACAGCAGGGCGTGAGGGGAGAGAGAGAGACAGGTGGCAAGAGAAAGAGAGAGAGAGGCAGGAGAGAGAGAGAGGCAGGAGAGAGAGAGGGGAGGGAAGGAATAGAGAGAGATGAATCAAGATAGAGACAGACTAATGTGTTGAGAGAGATAGTGAGAGGCGGAAATACAGAGAGAGGGAGAGACAAATAGATAGGTGAAGATAGAGAGGCGAAGGGAGAGAGAGAAGCGAGGAGAGAGACAGAGAGTGAGAGAGAGTTAGGTAGATAGCGGCAGAGACAGAGAGATCGAGAGTGGTTACGGCGGGGAGGCAGAGAGCGAGAGAGACAGAATGAGAGAGAGAGAGAGAGGTGGGGAGAGAGAGAAATAGAGACAGGCGAAGACAGAGTTAGAGAGGGAGACAGAGAACTGAAGAGTAAGAGAGATGCGGGGAGAGAGTGTGTGTGTGTGTGAGTGAGAGAGACAGGCTGTCGTAAAGAGAGAGGCAGCGAGAGACATACAGGCAGAGAGAGAAAGAGAGAGAGATGGACGCGTGGGCATGGGAGAGAGAATGAGAGAGATACAGACAGGAAGGGAGAGAGGGAGAGAGAGACAGAAACTGTCGGGGTAGGCACGAGAGAGACAGACAGTGGGGTTGGGTGATTTGGATGGGGATATACATAGAGAGAGAAAGAGAAAAAAGAGAGGGGGGATGGAGAGAGGGAGGGAGAGAGGGAGACCGGGGATGGGTTGGAAGGGAGAGAAAAGGGAGAGAGAAACAAAGTGAAAAAGAGAAAGAGAGGCAGAGAGACAGATAGAGATAGACAGTTGACGATCGTTAGAAATGGCAAGCGAAAGAGAGAGAGAAATAGAGACTGACAGGCGGAGACAGAGTGAAAAACAGACAGAAGGACAGCGAGATTGACAGCGAGAGAGAGAAAAAAACGAGAGAGAGAGATGGACAGTTGGATAGAGACAGACAGTGAGAAAGTGATAGATAGGCTGGGAGAGAGAAAGAGAGAGTTTGGGAGAGCGGAAGACAGAGGACTACGGGGAAAAGAAGGAGAGAGAGATAGGTGGTGGGAGAGAACACGAGTGGCAGACGGGGTAGAGAGAGAGTGTGAGAGAGAGAGGCACAGAGAGATAGAGAGAGGAGAGGAGAGAGAGTTAGATAGCTGAATAAGAGAGGGAAAGAGCAAGACAGACAGGGAAGAGAGAGAGAGACAGAGAGAGAATGGTAGAGAGAGGTGGTGATGGGTAAAGACGGGGAGAGAGATAAACAGGTGGAGAGTGAGTGTGAGACATAGAGGAGGAGAGAGTAAAAGTGAGAGAGAGAGACGGGCAGTGAGACAGCGGGAGAGAGAGTGAGAGAGAGAGAGGCGGGGAGAGATAGAGATAGAGACGGAGTGAGAGTGAGATAGATTTATGGAGAGAGACTTGCGCGGGGTTGAGACAGAGAGTAAAAACAGGGAGACAGAGGATGACAGTCAGGCGACGAGAGGTAGTGAGACAGAGAGGTAGACAGACAGATAGACATGCGGAAAAAGGGGGTGAGAGAGACTGACAGGTGGGAGAGAGAGTGGGATAGAGAGAGAGACTGGCATGGGGCGAGTTAGAGAGAGGGAAAGAGAGAACGACAGACAGAGAGAGATGCAGAGAGATAGAAACAGTCAGAGACAGAGACAGGCAGTGAGAGAGCGAGAGGCATTAAGACTGACCGAAAGAGAGAGAAAGACAGACAGGTGGAGAGAGGGAGAGAGATTGTGGCGGGGAGAGAGAAAGACAGAGACAGGCAGAGAGAGATGTTTGGAGAGAGAGAGACAGAGAACTGCGGTGAGAGAGACAGCTTGGAGGGAGCGAGCGCCAGAGAGAAGAGAGAGACAGGCGAGTAGAGAGAGACAGACAGACAGGCGGAGTCAGGAAGAGCGAGAGACTGGCAGGCAGAGACAGAGGGAGACAGACAGTCTGTGTGATAGAGACAGGGTGATACAGACAAGGGGGAGAGAGAGAGAGAGACATAATGACAAACATCAGGCGTAGGGAGAGAGTAAGTCAGGGTTAGAGAGAGTGAGAGGACCGGCGTGCAGGGAGAATGAGAAACATAGAGAGAGATAGATAGGCGAGAAATAAAGAGTGAGAAGGAGAGAGAAAGACGGGCAGACAGGCGGAGATAGATAGATAGATAGACAGACAGATAGATAGATAGATAGATGGGTAGATAGATGGGTAAATAGATGGGTAGATAGATGGGTAGATAGCGAGAAAGAGACAAGCATACAACAGGAGGAGGGAGAGAGAGATGGACAGACAGAGAGAGTCAGAGAAACATGGACAAGAGAGACAGACACGCGAGTTGGGACAGAAGGAGAGAGCGGGAGAGAGTGAGACGGGCAGACAGGCGAGGAGAGAGAGAGAGAGAGAGAGGGAGGGGGAGAGAGAGCCAGGTAGGTGGAGAGAGAGAGAGATCGGCAAAGACAGAGAGACACACAGAGAGACAGAGACAGACAGGGAGAGAGAGAGAGAGAGAGAGAGAGAGACGGGCGGGGAAGGGAAGAGAAACAGGGAAAGAGAAGAGAGGAAGAAAGAGAAAGACAGGCGGGAGAACGAGAGTGAGACAGGCATGGAGATAGAAAGAGACAGACAGGTCGGGAGAGGAAGTCGAGAGAGAGACAGAGGGGGCAAACGGGGAGAGAGAGACAAAGGCAGAGGGAGAGAGAGAGGCAGACAGACAGACAGTAGTAGTGAGAGAGGCAGCTAGAGACAGAGACAGAGACAGACAGATAGATAGATAGATAGATAGATAGATAGATAGATAGATAGATAGATAGATAAATAGATAGATAGACAGACGATGGCAGAGAACACGAGTGACAAATAGGGTAAGGAGAGAGAGTCAGAGAGAGAGAGAGAGAGACAGACATGCAGGGACGGGTGGAGAGACAGAGAGACAGATAGAGACAGCCTCGTCGAGAGAGATAGAGAGAGAGGCTGGCATGCAGAGAAAGGGGGGGGGGGTGGGGGGTGGGGGGAAGATAGAAAACCAGAAAGACTGAGAGGGAGAGAGAGAGGCGAGGAGACAGAGACACATAGACAGAGTGAGAGACAGACAGAGAGACAGGCAGAGAGATAGAGAGAGTCAGACGGTCGAACAGAGTGGTGGGAAGAGAGCAGCAGAGAGAGAAAAAGACAAGGTCAGGAGGGAGAGGGAGAGAGAGAGTGACAAGCGACGACACAATGAGAGATAAAGAGAGAGAATAACCTACAGGACGAGAGAGGGAGAGAACCTGGGAGCGAAAGCGAGAGAGCGACAGAGAGAGAGAGAGTCAGAGATGCGGGGGTGACATGGCAGAGAGAGAGGGAGAGAGATAGAAGAGACAGCCACGTGGAGAGATATAGAGAGAGAGACTGTTAGAGAGAGAGATAGTGGGGGAGAGAGATGCGTAGAGGAAAGAGAGAGAGAAAGATGCGGTGCATGAGAGAGTGAGAAAGACTGGAGGGAGTGTGTGACAGAGAGAAAGAGATAAAGTAAAAATGGTGCAGTGAGAGAGAGAGAGAGAGAGACAGAAAGACCGGCGTGGGGAGAGAGAGAGGGAAATAGAGAATGAGAGAAAAAGACAGAGACAGACAGACAGTGGGAGATAGACTGAGAGGTGGATACAGAGAGAAAAATAGACAGACCGGCGGAGACCGTGAGGGGGTGAGAGAAAGAGAGAGCGGGAGAGGGGGGGAGAGAGAAGTGGGGAAAGCGAAACACACTGACAGAGAGAGAGGCAGAAAGACAGAGAAAGAGAGGCGGGGTGAGAGAGAGAGACAGAGAGTGCAGACGGGCAGACCGGCGGAGAGACAGAGAGTCAGATGGGCGGAGAGAGAGAGATGGAAAAGGGAGAGAGAGAGGGAGGATGAGAGAGAAAGACAGCCAGGGACAGAGAGAGAGGGACAGGTGGGGCGAGAGAGAGAGAGAGAGACAGGTAGGCGGAGAGAAGAAGGGAGACAGTGACAGTCAGGTGTGGGTAGGGAGACAGTGACAGTCAGGTGGGGGTGGGGACAGAGAGAGAGAGAGAAAACGGTGGTAACAGAGACAGAGCAAAAGAGGGAGACAGTGAGTCAAACAAGGGGGGAGAGAGAGGAATAATGAGACAGGGAGGAGTTGAGAGAGATTGAATGAGAGAAGGAGGGAGGGAGGGAGAGAGAAGCAGAGGGGAGCCGGCAGAGAGAGAGAGAGAGAGAGAAAGAGAAAGGCAGTCGAAGAGACAGTGAGACAGACGGGGAAAGACAGAGAAAGGGACAGATGGACGGGCAAAGAGAGAGAGGGGGAAGACAGAGAGGCAGAAAGAGAGAGAAAGACAGGCGGGGGGAGAGAGAGAGCGACTGGCATTGATTGAAAGAGAGAGAGGGGGATGGATAGAGAGAGGTGGATCGAGATCATCATAGATTGGCGGGGAGAGAGAGATAGTGACAGGCGGAAAGAGAGAGAGAGATAGAAAAACAAACAGACAGATAGATAGGCGGGGGTGAGAGAGACAGAGAAAGAGAGGGAGACAGGTGGTGAGAAGAGAGAGACAGCCACGCGAAGAGAGTGAGAGAGGAAATAGCAGGGAGAGAGACTGTGTGGAAAGTGAGAGGGAGAGGCAGACAGAACTACAGAGAGACAGAGAGACAAAGAGAGTGAGAGATTCTGGTCGAGAGGGAGAAAAAGAGACAGGCAGAGAGAGTTGAAGAGAGAAAGATTATGACCTACTGCAGGAGAAGGAGAGAGAGAGGAGAGTGAATGTGTGTGTGAGGGAGGGGCACAGACAGGTAGGGGCTGAGATAGAGAGACAGATAGACAAAGAAAGTTAGAAAGAGAGACACAGGCAGGTTGAGAAAGAGGAAGTGACAGAGAGAGAAAGTGAGACAGAGACTGAGACGGTGAGAGAGAGTGGCAGGGAACGGGAGACAGATAGGCGGGGGCTGAGAGAGAGAGACAGATAGGCGGGTAGAGAGGCAAACAGAGAGAAGAGACAGACAGGCGGAGAGAGAGTCACACGGGCAGAGAGAGAGAGAGAGAGAGAGAGAAAGGGGAAGAGAGATAGGTACGTTGAGAGAGAAAGACAGGCAGGGACAGCGAGAGAGTGCCGGTGTGACAGAGGGACAGCCAAGCGGAGAGAAAGATCAAGATATAGCTGGGGAGAGAGATAGAGGGAGTGAGAGAGAGGCATGCAGAGAGGGAGAAAGAGAGAAACAGACAGTGAGAGACATCGAGAGAGAGAGACAGAGACAATAGCCTATGACGGGAGAGAACGAGTGAGGTGGGGAGGGAAAGCTAGAGAGAGAGAGAGAGAGAGAGACAAAGGGACATACAGGTGGCGGGCAGAGAGAGAGAGGCGGGTTGAGAGAGAGGTGGAGAGAGACAGACACGTGTGGAGAGATAAGATAGTGACAGACAGGCACAGAGAGAGAGACAGAGTAAAACGGGGAGAGGGAGAGGCAGGGGGCGAGAGACAGGTAGGCAGGGAGAGAGACAGGTGGGGGAGAGAGAAGATAGGCGGAGGTAGAGACACACACAGAGAATAGACAGACAGGCGGAGAGAGAGAGAAAGCGGAGAAAGAGAGAGAGGTTGAGAAAGAAATATAGGCGGAGACAGCGAGAGAGAGGTAGGCGGAGTGAGAGACAGACAGGCGAAGCGAAGAATAGAGAGATATTGGTGGGGAGAGAGAAACAGCGAGTGACAGCTGGGGTTGGGGGAATAGAGAAAAAGAGAGACAGAGAGACAGACAGAGAGAGAGAAGCCCGCAGAGAGAGAAAGAAAGAGAAAGATAGTCGAGGAAAGAGTGAGACAGACAGGGAAGGACAGAAAGAGGGACAAACTGACGGACAAAGAGAGAGATGAAGAGAGAGGGAGAGTGAGAGAGAGAAAGACAGGCGGGGTGGTAGGTGAGAGACAGGCGGGGAGAGAGAGTGACATTGACAGGCGGCGATTGAAAGAAAGGGAGAGATAGGCAGAAGAAAAAGAGAGAGATGGGAGGGATAGAGAGAGATGGATTGAGATCGAAACAGATAGACAGGAATAGAGAAGTAGCGACAGGTGGAAAGTTAGAGAGATAGAGAAACAGACAGATAGAAAGTCATGGTTGAGAGAGCGAGAGAAAAACTAAGACAGAGAGAGTGACAAAAGGGGGGAGAGTGAGGGGAGAGAGGCAGGAGTGGAGGGCGGAGAGAGAGAGGCAGGGAGGGAGTTCTAGAGAGACAGAGAATGGCTTATGGCTGGAGAGAGAGAGGTGGAGAGTGAAAGCGAGAGAGAGAGGGTGAGAGGGACAGATAGGTGGGGAAAAGAGAGAGAGAGGGGGACAGGCGGTTTGAGAGAGAGAGATAGCGTGAGAGAGATAGAGAGAGAGAGACTGACAGAGACATAGAGGGAGAGAGACAGGCCATGGGGTAGAGACAGAGAGGCTGTGAAGGAAAGAGAGAGAGAAAGAACTGGATGTAGGTTTGCTGGCTGAGCTGGAAGGTTCGTTTCCAGACGTTTAATCACCCGAATAGGCAACAGCTTCATTGGGCCTCCGGGCGAAGAATTGTTGATAATTCGTGCTTCATATTTATATGTTTGGGTTTCTTTGGCTTGGTGATGTCATTTCCTGTGGTGACATTATTTTCTCTCTCCATCTGTCTGTCTTTCTCTCTCTCACTTGGCCTGCCTTACTGCCTATCTCTCTCATTGCCTTTGTCTGCCTCTGACTGTTTCTCTCTGTGTGTTTCTCTCTGTCTCTCATTCTCTCACATGATGGGGTAGAAGATAGGGTCTACCTCGGGTGTGCTTGTTGATAGAGTTCCAGTTGGAATGCCATGTTTCCTAGTCGAAGTGGCGTCTTTGCTCATCTGTATGTAAGGATACTGGTGGGAGAGGGTCATGTCGTTTTGTGGCTAGTTGATGTTCATGTATCCTGGTGTACTGTGTCTGTCCATTCATGGTCTATCACATGAGTAATTAAAGATTTTTGGTGCAAAATTTCCAGGTTGTATTTACGACGTCTGTTGTTGACATCATTAATCATTTGTCTAAGCATTCTGCGGCCGTTTTGCTCTGCTATCCTTTTGGCTAAAGAGGCGTTAAGGAAAGGTTTGCAATTTACATATTTAGGTAGCAACTGTTTCCTTAGATATTCGTGCAGGAAGTGCAGCTGTTCGCTAGTGGCACTCTGTTGGATTTCCCATTTTCAGGCCATTTTAGCATACTGCGCCCAAAGGAGAGAAAGACAGAGAGAGAGAGAGAGCGAAACAGAGAGAGACCGACAGACGGATATAGAGAGAAAAATAGACAGACATGCGGAGACTTTGAGGGAGAGAGAGAGTGCGAGAGAGGGGGGAGAGAGACAGTAGGGGAAAGAGAAAAACACAGGTAGGAAATAGAGACCGAGAGAGACAGACAAACCACAGAGAGACAGAGAGAGAGAGAGTCAGACAGGCGGAGAGAGACAGACTGTGTGAGAGAGAGAAAGACAGATAGGTGTAGAGAGACAGAGGGGGAGAGAGAGAGAGAGATGGGGAGAGAGAGAGAGGCAGGGAGCGAGAGACAGATAGGCTTGGAGAGATCGAGAGAGAGAGACAGCTAGGCGGAGATAGAGAGTCATACGGGCGGAGAGAGGGAGAAAAGTGGAGAGAGAGCGGCGGAGAGAGAGAACAAGAGAAAGAGAGTGTATACCAGTTTGGCGGGGTGGGGGGGAAGAGAGAGAGAGAGAGAGAGACGGCCGAGGGAGAGAGGGAGACAGGCATAAAGAGCAAAAGAGTGAGAGAGAAAGACGGAGGGAGACAGAGATAGATTGTTGAGGAGAGAGAGACTTGCGGGGAGTGGAGAGATAGAGAGCGCGAAAACAGGGAGACAAGAGACAGGCAGGCGACGAGAGGCAGTGAGACAGAAAGACAGACAGACACCCGGAAAGACGGGGAGAGAAAGCGACTGACAGGCAGAGCGAGAGAGAGAGAGAGGGAAAATGAGAAAGTGAGAGAATGAGAGACAGAGAGAAACACACAGAGAGAAACAGTCAGAGGCAGACAAAGGCAATGAGAGAGATAGGCAGTAAGGCAGGCCAAGTGAGAGAGAGAGAGAAAGACAGACAGATGGAGAGAGAAAGCGAGAGAAAGAGAGAGAGGGAGGGCGAAAGTGAGCGAGAGACAACCGCGTGGAGAGAGATGGAAAAAGGGCGTCAGACAAGTCGAAAGAGAGAGGCAGAGAGAGAGAGAGGGGGGCAGGGCGAGAGACTGGCATAAGACCATAAGACCATAAGACATAGGAGTGGAAGTAAGGCCATTCGGCCCATCAAGTCCACTCCGCCATTCAATCATGGCTGATGCGCATTTCAGCTCCACTTACCAGCGTTCTCCCCGTAGCCCTTAATTCCTCGAGACAACAAGAATCTATCAATCTCGGCCTTGAAGACATTTAGCGTCCCGGCTTCCACTGCACTCCGTGGCAATGAATTCCACAGGCCCACCACTCTCTGGCTGAAGAAATGCCTCCGCATGTCTGTTCTGAAATGACCCCCTCTAATTCTAAGGCTGTGTCCACGGGTCCTAGTCTCCTCGTTTAACTGAAACAATTTCCTAGCATCCACCTTTTCCAAGCCATGTATTATTTTGTACGTCTCTATTAAGTCTCCCCTTAATCTTCTAAACTCCAACGAATACAATCCCAGTATCCTCAGCCGTTCCTCATATGTTAGACCTGTCATTCCAGGGATCATCCGTGTGAATCTCCGCTGGACACGTTCCAGTGCCAGTATGTCCTTCCTGAGGTGTGGGGACCAAAACTGGACACAGTACTCCAAATGGGGCCTAACCAGAGCTTTATAAAGTCTTAGTAGTACATCTCTGCTTTTATATTCCAACCCTCTTGAGATAAGAGACAACATTGCATTCGCTTTCTTAATCACGGACTCAACCTGCATGTTTACCTTTAGAGAATCCTCGACTAGCACTCCCAGATCCCTTTGTGCTTTGGCTTTATTAATTTTCTCACCATTTAGAAAGTAGTCTATGCTTTTATTCTTTTTGCCAAAGTGCAAGACCTCGCACTTGCTCACGTTAAATTCCATCAGCCATTTCCTGGACCACTCTCCCAACCTGTCAGGATCCTTCTGCAGCCTCCCCACTTCCTCAGGTAGAGAGAAAGAGGAAGACAGGCGGAGAGAGAGTTTGGGAGAGAGAAACAGAGAACAGTGGAGAGAGAGAGAGGCGAGGAGGGCGTGAGAGATAAGGAGGGAAAGACAGGCCAGTAGAGAGAGAAAGAGAGAGACAGAGAGAGAGAGATAGAGGAGAGTGGGCATGGGGGTAGAGAGGGGGGAAGAGAGAAAGAGAGACAACGAGAGACAGAGAGAGAGAAACTGTCAGAGACAGAGACAGGTAGTGAGAGGGAGAGGCCATACGGCAGGCCCAGAGAGAGAAACAGTAAAACAGTCAAGTGGAGAGAGAGGGGGAGAGAGAGAGAGACAGAAAGACAGACAGGCGGAGAGACAGAGAGACAACCACGTGGAGAAAGATAGAGAAAGAGAGACAGGCAGGTAGAACGAGAGAGTGGCAGAGAGAGAGAGTGTGAGACAAGGCGAGAGAGAGAGGCGAGGAGAAAGAAAGAGACAGGGGAGAATTTGGGAGAGAGAGAACTGCGGGGAGAGAGAGGCGAGGAGGGAAACTGAGAGAGAGACAGACAGGCGAGGGGAGAAAGAGAGATAGGGAGAGAGAGACGGAGACGTGGAGAGAGATAGAGACGTGGGGAGAGAGCACACTTGACAGACGGTGGAGAGAGAGAGAGATGGACAGCGAGGCGAGGAGAGAGAATTAGACAGATTGGAGAGACAGACAGACAGACAGGCAGAGCGAAAGAGCCAGAGAGAGGGAGAGAAAGACAGTGAGAGGGAGACAGGCGGGGAGGGACAGACAGACAGATAGACAGGCCGAGAGAGAAATGGGGGGGGGGGGGGGGCGGTGAGAGAAAGACAATGCAAATTATGCAGGGGGGAGAGAGAAAGGCCGACAGAGAGAGAGACAGACAGACAGACAAACGAAGAGATAGAGGGAGACAAGCGGGGAGAGAGAGAGAGACAGTTGGCAGAGGGAGAGAAAGAGACAGACAGACAGGAGTAGAGAGAGAGAGACGGACATTCCGGCGGGGAGGCAGAGAGAGCGAGAAATGGAGATTAGATTAGATTCCCTACAGTGCAGAAACAGGCCCTTCGGCCCAACCAGTCCACACCGACCCGCCGAAGAGTAACCCACCCAGACCCATTTCCTTCTAACTGATGCACCTAATACTATGGCCAATTCACTTGACCTGCATTTCAGCTCATTTTATCACTGTGGAAGGAAACCGGAGCACCCGGAGGAAACCCACGCAGACACGGGGAGAATGTGCAAACTCCACACAGATAGTTGCCGAAGGCTGGATTGGAACCTAGGACCTTTAACACTGAGCCAACGTGCCGTCCCAGTGAGAGACAGAGAGAGAGAGATCATGAATAGATAGAGAGAGAGAGAGAGAGAGGGGCAGGCGTGGGAGAGAAATAGTGATAGAGAGAGAGGCAGACAGTGACGTGAGGAGAGAGAGTTAGATGGATCGAAGGGGAGAGAGAGGGAGGGAGACAGGCGGATAAAAAGTGAGAGTCTGTGTGATAGAGAGACAGAGAGAGACAGACACGTGCAGTAAATTAGAGAGAGAGAGATTGAAAGGCAGAGTGAGAGAGAGAGAGGCGGGGCGAGATGGACAGCGAGAGAGAGAGAGAGAGAGACGGATGAGAGAGAGACAGTCAGGAAAAGAGAGAAACCGAGAGACAGAAATAGAGAGAGACAGGCACGTGGAGAGAGGCAGAGAGAGCGACTGACAGGGAGAGAGAGAGAGAGAGGCAATGAGAAGAGAGATGGACAGGCGGGTCGAGAACGTGAGACAGAAAGACGGGGTGGCAGCGAGATCGAGAGAGACTGGCAGTGAGGGTGTGTGTGTGAGAGTGTGGTGTGGGGGGAGAGAGTGAGAGAGAGAAAGAGAGAGGGACAGTCGGAGGGAGACAGGCAGTAAGAGAGAGAATCAGACATGCGGAGAGTGAGACAGAGAGAGAAAGACAGACAAGTGGGGAGAGAGAATGAGTGAGAGACAGGTGGAGAGAGATAGAAAGACAGCCTCGTGGAGAGTGATAGAGAAAGAGAGAGAGCGGAGCAAAAGACAGAAAGACAGACGGGGACAGCGAGAGTGAGACAGGCGGGAGAGAGAGAGAGAGGAAGAAAGACAGGCAGGGAGAGAAAGACAGCGATTGTCGGAGGGGAAAGGGAGGCAGAGAGAGACAGACAGATAGGCGAAGAGAGAGAGGGGAGGCCAGCGGGGACAGTGAGACAGAAGGCAGGGGGAGAGAAACAGATAGACAGGCAGGAGTAGAGAGTGTAAGGCAGATAGAAACCAGAGACATAGAGTGGTGTAGGGCGAGAGAGTGAGTGAGTGAGAAAGAGAGAGAGAGTGACTGGCATTGGCATATGGGGGGAGCAAAAGAGAGAAAGAGAGAGAAAGAAAGATAGAGAGAGTGAGGGGTAGAGAGAGAGAATGAGAGAGATTGACAGGCGGATACAGAGGGGAAAGTACCCAGGCAGGCTGAGAGCGAGAGGGAGAGAGAAAGAGAGCGAAAGATGTGGCTACAGAGAGAGAGAAAGAGAGATAGGTGGAGTGTGGAGAGAAGGAGAGAGAGAGAGACGGACGTGGAAGGAGAGAAACAGACGAGGAAAGCGAAGAAGAGACGGCAGCTGGAGTGATATCGAGAGATAAACATGTGCGGAGAGAGACAGATAGACAGGCAGGGAGTGGGGAGAGAGAGAAGCCAGGAGGGAATGTGAGAGAACGAGAGAGAGAGAGATAGGTGGGAGAAGAGAGTGAGAAACAGAACCAGAGAGAAAGTGAAACAGGTGGGTAGAGAGAGGAAGGAAGAGAGGAGAGAGATAGACTTAGAGCGAGAGTCAGAGACAGGACATAGTAAGAGACAGACATGTGGAGAAACATAGTTTGAGAGACTGACAGGGATAGAGAGAGAGAGAGAGATACGTGTAGACAGAACAAGAAAGAGGGAGATGCAGGGAGTGAGACAGGCATAGAAACAGTGTGACAGAGAGGCGGAGAGAGAGAGCGAGGTAGGCAGAGAGACAGACCAGGTGGAAAGAGCAAGACAGAGAGGGAGAGAGAGAGAGAGAGAGACAGAGACAGGCAGAGAGGGAGTAATGGGGAGTGAGAGAGACAGAGAGAGAGATCGGCGGGGAGAGAGTGAGAAAGAAAGAGAAAGAGAGAGAGAGACAACTGGGTAAAGAGAGAGAGAGACAGAGAGAGAGAAAGAATAAGAGAGAGAGACATGTAGAGAGAGTGAGAGTAAGAGAAAGAGGCGGTAACAGAGAGAAGGAGCAGAGAGACACGGAAAAAGAGAAAAAGGCCGGCACAGAGAGAGGTGTGGAGTGAGAGGCAGATACAGGTACAGAGAGAGAGCGAAAGATAGACAGATAGACAGAGAGAGAGGAAGAGAGAAAGACAGAGCGAGAGGCAGGGAGAGAGATTGGCGGGGAGATAGAGACAGACAGGTGGATACTGCAAGAGAGAGTCAGATAGGCGCAGAGAGAGACAGATAGGTGGAGAGAGAAAGACAGAGAGAGGCAGACAGACGAGCTGGCAGGTAAAAACAATGACTGCAGATCCTGGAAACCAGATTCTGGATTAGTGGTGCTGGAAGAGCACAGCAGTTCAGGCAGCATCTGAGGAGCAGCAAAATCGACGTTTCGGCAGCTGTATTCCTGATGAAGGGCTTTTGCCCGAAACTTCGATTTTCCTGCTCCTCGGATGCTGCCTGAACTGCTGTGCTCTTCCAGCACCACTAATCCAGAAGATGAGCTGGCAGACAGAATGAGGAAAGGAGAGATAGAGAGAGAAACAGGCAGGGAGAGAGAGGGAAATATAGAGAGACAAGGAGAGAGAAAGAAAGAGACAGCCGGGTGAAGAGAGAGAGACAGGTAGATAGAGGGAGTGAGAGTGAGAGAGAGAAAGACAGAGAGAGACGGGAGGGGGATTGGAGTGAGTGTGTTTGTGTGGGAGAGAATGAGTGACAGAGGGAGAGACAGATTGGCGGAGGGAGAGAGAGCGACAGAATAGCGAGACAGACAGGTGGTGGGGAGAGATAGAGAGACCGAGACAGACAGAGACAGACAGACCGGCGGAGAGAGACAGTGACGCAGAGAGAGGCAGAGGCAGCCACGTGGAGAGAGATTGGGAGAGAGAGAGAGACAAGCGAGTAGAGAGAGAGATAGAGACAGAGGGACAGGTGGTGGGAGAGAAAGCGAGTAACAGACGAGGTAGAGACAGTGAGAGAGAGTGAGGCAGAGAGAGAGTCAGACACGTGGAGAGAGACAGATAGAGATAGAGACAGGCGGGGGAGAGAACGCGAGTGACGGACGACGTAGAAAGAGAGCGTGAGAGAGAAACAAAGAGAAAGAGAGACGGACAGAGAAGGGAAGAGTGAGTTAGATAGCTGAATGAGAGAGGGACAGAGGCAGGCGAAGAGTGATAGAGGAAGAGAGACACAGAGAGAGAGAGAGAGAGACAGTCAGGAAGGCGGAGAGAGCGATAGACAGGGCGAGAAAGATAGATCGATAGAGAGAGACGGGGAGGAAGAGATGAGGAGAGGGAGATAAACAGGCGGAGAGTGGGAGAGAGAGAAGTAGGAGAGAGAAGAGTGAGGGGGAGGAAGAGATGAGGAGAGGGAGATAAACAGGCGGAGAGTGGGAGAGAGAGAAGTAGGAGAGAGAAGAGTGAGAGAGTGAGAGAGGGGTGGAGAGAGAGAGAGGAAGAGAGAGCGAGAGAGTGAGAGAGCGCGGCGGGATCAGAGAGGGATAGAGGCAGAGTGAGAGATAGATTGATGGGGAGAAAGACAGAGAGACTTGCGGGGGTGCAGAGACAGAGAGAGCGAAAACAGGGAGACAGAGAGAGAGAGGCAGGCAGGTGACGAGAGGCAGCGAGACAGAGCGAGACACAGACAGACATGCAGAGAAAGGGGAGAGAGAGACTCAAGGCTGGGGAGACAGAGAGGCAGCGAGAGAGAGAGAGAGACAGATAGACAGCAAGGCGAGGAGAAAGAATTAGATGGATTGAAGGTGAGGGAGAGACAGAGACAGGCGGATAGAGTGAGAGAGTGTGGGCGTGTGAGAGACAGAGAGAGACAGACACGTGGAGTAAGATAGAGAGAGAGATTGAAAGGCAGACAGGGAGAGAGAGAGGAGAGAGAAAGAGAGTGACCCACGGGTGTGGATAAATAGAGATGGGTGGGGGGGGGGCGGTTGGAAAGTGAGAGAACGAGAGAGAGAGAGAGAGAGAGGGAGAGGTGGGGGAGAGAGAGAGACATGCACAGAGACAGACAGACAGAGAGAGAAAGAGAGAGAGGCAGGTAGAGGGAGAGAGAGGTAAAGAGAGGGACTGAGCGAAATGGAGCGAGACACGTGGAGAGAGGCAGAGAGACCGACTGACAGGCATAGAGGCAGTGGGAGTGAGAGCAGGACAGGTGTGGAGAGAAAGAGAGACAGAAATACGGGGAGGGAGCGAGATTGAGAGAGGCTGGCAGGGATGGTGGGTGTATGTGTGTGAGAGAGAGTGAGGTTGGGGAAGGGGTGTCAGAGAGAACGAGAGAGGGACAGACTGAGAGAGACAGGCAGTGAGAGCGAGAGACATTCAGGCATGCAGAGAGTGAGCAAGGGAGAGAGAATGAGAGAGAGAGAGAGAAAGAGGCAGAGCGAGACAGAGAGACAGCCACGTGGAGAGAGATAGAGAAAAAGAGTCAGGCAGAAAAAGAGAGAGGCCGGAGTGAGAGACAGACAGACAGAGAAACAAACAGTCAGGCGAAGAGAGAGAGAGAGGCAGACGGGCGGACGGAGAGAGAAGAGGGAGAGGAAATGAGAGAATGAAAGCTGGGGACAACGAGAGTGAGGTAGGCGGGAGAGAGAGAGAGAGAGAGACAGACAGGTAGGGAGAGGAAGAGAGAGAGACGGGCAGAGAAAGAGAGGAATTGATGAAGGGGAGAGAGAAAAGCAGATAGAGAGACAGAAGGGCGAAGAGAGAGAGCCGGAGGCAAGCAGGGAGAGGGAGAGAGGGAGACAGAAGACAGCAGGAGAGAAACAGATAAACAGACAGACAGGTGCAGAGAGAGAGGCAGATAGAGACAGAGACAGAGGCAGAGATAGAGAGAGGTTCAGGCTGGGAGGTAGAGAGAGAGAGAGAATAAGAGGCAGCCTGGAAGAGAGAAAGAGAGGGTCAGGTGGAGAGAGTTTGGAAGAGAGAGAGAAACAGAGAACTGCGGGGAGAGAGAGAGATGCGGGGAGTGACAGCGAGAAACAGAGAGAAAGACAGCCGAGTAAGGAAAGGGAGAGATAATGAGAGAGATGGACACGTGGAGAGAGATAGGTAGATAGAGAGAGAGAGAGAGAGCAGGTCAGGCAGCATCAGAGGAGCAGGAAAATCGATGTTTCGGGCAAAAGCCCTTCATCAGAAATAGAGGCAAGGTGCCTGCAGAGTGGGGATTTTATACTGCCTACCCTGCTGTGTTTTTCCAGCACCACTCTAATCTAGACTCTGGTTTCCAGCATCTGCAGCCCTTGTTTTTACCTACAGAGAGACAGAAAGAGGCAGTGGGAGAGAACAATGACAGACGGGGTAAAGAGAGAATGAGAGAGAAAGACAGAGAGTGATAGACAGACAAAGAGGAGAGAGTTAGATAGCTGCATGAGAGGGACAGAGTGGGAAAGACAGCCGAAGAGAGGAAGACAGAGAGAGAGAGAGAGACAGTCAGGCAGGCGGAGAGAGCGATAGACAGGGAGAAAGGAAGAAAGAGAGACAGGTGGTGAGGAGGAGAGGCACGAGCAGAGAGAAATAAACAGTCGGGGAGTGGAAGAGTGACAAAGAGGAGGAAAGAGAAGACTGTGTGTGTGAGAGACATGGGCGGAGACAGAGAGGGAGAGTGAGAGGGAGAGGTAGGTGAGAGAGATAGAAGTGGAATGAGAGAGAAATAGATTGATGGAGAGAAAAAGAGAGACTTGTGGGGTTGAAGAGAAAGAGCGAATACAGGGAAACAGAGAGAGTCAGGCAGGCAACGAGAGGCAGTGAGTCAGAGAGAGAGAGAAACAGAGTGACACGCAGAGGGGGGAGAGAAAGACTCACTGGTGGGGGGAGGGAAAAGAGAAACAGAGAGAATCCCAGGTGATGTGAGCGAAGGGGAGAAGAAAGGAAGAGAAAGAGAGAGTGTTGTGATGCAGAGAGAGCGAGAGCAAGAGAGCGAGAGAGACTGCGAAAGAGAGAGAGAGAGAGAGAAAACAAGATACAGAGAGAGAAACAGTCAGAGACAGAGACCGGCAGTGAGAGAGAGAGAGTAAGTAAGGCATGTTGAGAGCGAGAGAGAGAGACAGGTGGATGAAGAGAGAGAGAGAGAGAGAGATAGGGAGTCAGAGAAAGAAAGACTTGGGGAGAGAACGTGAGTGACAGACGCAGAGAGAGAGAGAGCAAGAGAGGCAGAGAGAGGGACAGACAGACAGCAGGGTTCTGAGTGAGAATTCGATAGATCGAAGGAGAAAGAGAGGCGGAGAGGGAGAGAGACAGGGAAAGAGAGAGAAAGAAAGACAGGAGGGAGACAGGCGGGAGAGAGAGAGGAGTTAGGCAGGACAACAGAGAAAGAGAGAGAGAGAGAGGCGGGTGGAGAGAGACAGAGCGAGAGAGAGACAGACAGAAAGACCACAGACGGGGGAGACAGGCAGTGAGAGAGACAGGCAGAGAGAGCGGAGAGGGAGACAAGCAGGGAGAGAGCGATAGTTGGCAGAGGACGAGAAAGAGAAAGACAGGCAGACAGGAGTAGAGATAGAGAGGCAGATAGAGACAGAGAGTTAGAGAGAAGTTCCAGACAGGAGGCAGAGAGAGAGAGAGAGAGAGGGGCGAACAGAGAGAGAGGGGCGAACAGAGAGAGAGGGACTTGGAGAGAGAGATAGAGAGAGACATGCAGCGAGGAGAGCGAGTTAGATAGGTCGTAGGAGAGAGAGACAGAGAGATGCCGGGATGGCGTGTGTGAGAGAGAGAAAACAAGAGAGAGAGACAGTCGTAGAGTGGCAGGCAGTGAGTGAGAGAGGGAGAGAGTCAGGCAGGCAGAGAGTGCAACAGAGATAGAAGGGCAGACAGGTGGAGAGAGAGGGAGACTGAGAGAGAGAGAGGGAGAGACGGGAGCCAGAGATAGATAGGTAGAGAGAGAGAGAGATCGGCGGAGAGAGAAACACACACACAGACGGACAGGCAGAAAGAGAGAGAGACACTACCAAGAATTTCTCTTTACTGCGAATATGTTTCATTTGAAAGGTACCTTTGATAGAGAGTGTTTCCTAATTTCTTGGATGTCCTTTGATGGCATTTGGTCAATCTGGAATTTTCAAAATGCCTGAATTTTTAAATCCCCAATATCGGATTGTCTCATTGCTAGGATGCTGGAAAGCAATAAATTCAAACTCGATTTTGTTTTAGTATCGTGGTTTACAAGTTAAACTGATTGTTTAAATTCGAATTGTCAAAACAGCAAGCAACTCAGGTAACTATTTTACAGCCAAACTTTACATTTTTTTTTCAATTTCACAGTATAATGTGGGACCACCATCTAGTCGTATACGTAGGTGCTTGTAAACTCTCATTTCCAAACAGCATTCACTCTTTCTTCAAGGTAGAGAACACGTCTTCAACTTCATAACATTAATACGTTGATGAATATAGATAAGTGGAGTCTATCAGTATTTCTCTTGCTCCGTGGTTTGTCCTTATCTCATTAACCCTGCCTGATGTGTGTAACGACTTCTGTTGCTCCGTTGACAGCATGACGTTATTTAACTCGCTCCTTGGGACTATGTCAGTATTTCACTTGCTCACACTAGTAAGCGTGGTAGAATTACTGTTGTTCCATGTGGATTTTCACTCGATGACAATCTCAATGCTACCAATTTCTCGGCAGATTTGTAGCTCAGGTTGATGATAAGTATGTGAGTTAGCTCGCTGAGTTTGAACGTTTGTTTTCAGCTGTTTCATCACCATGACTAGGTAGCATCATCACTGAGAGACTCCGGTGAAGCACTATGTCCCGCCTCTCTATTTATAGGTCTTGGTTTCTTAAGGTGGATGATGTCCCTTTTGTATAAGGGAAGGTAGATGGGATCTAAATCATTGTGTTTTTTGATGGAGTTCTGGTTAGAATGACATGCCTCGAGGAATTCTCATGCATGTCTTTGCTTCGTCTGTCTAGGATGTGTGTGTTGTCCCAGTAAAGTGGTGCCCTTTTTGGTCTGTATGTATGGAAACGAGTGATAAGTGGGTCATGTCTTTTGGTGGCCAGTTGGTATTCATGTAACTTTTCTGCTAGTTTGTCGAATGAAATGTTTGTTTACAATTCTTGGGTGGTATCTTGTAAATGACGTTAGTTTTGCTGCTGGTATCTAATTAATCCTTCAGGTTCATTAGCCGCTGTTTAAGGGTGTTGGTAGGTTTATGGACGACCACGGTGCCATGGCGTCTGAGTAGTCATTTCTGATGTGTCTTTGGTTTAAGGTAATGTGGCTATAGTTTTTTCATTGCGTTGTTTCTGCTTTTTCATTTCTGAGGAATTGGCGGATTGTGTCGATTGGATATGTGTTTTTCTTGAGAACATTGTATTGATATTTTTCTTCTGCTGTTTGTAGTTCTTGGGTGTTGCAGTCGGATGTAGTTCGTTGAAATAATGCCATGATAGAGCTTCTTTTGTAGATGGCACCAAACCTGAAGAAATTGTAAAGTGTGTGGAAGACAGTGTGGAACTCCAAAAGGACAGTACCAAGTTAGTGTAGTCTTCAGGTTTATGGCAGGTGGGGATCAGTGTAGAGCAGAGTGAGGTGATACATTTTGGTAGGAAGAACATTGAAAGACAATGTATAACAGGCTGTCCCTTTATAAAGGGAGTGCAGGTGAAGATGTCGGGGCAGATGGGGAGAGAAGTAAATATCACAGATTAATGTCAGTATCTGAGCTCTTTACAGAAAGCGGTGCAGGAAGGCGTCTCCATTCTCCCTTCCTGGGAGGTGGTGGAGACGATGTGTTGTGAGCCCATCCTCCTGCCCATCGAGACCATGGAGATTCCATTCGTACGAGCTCGACTTAAAAGAGAAATTATATCAGGGCGACGGCACCTAAGTTGGACTGGGGGAAATGAAATTGCCAGTGGGTTTAAAGTGAGAAGTACTCTTCCATGAACATTGCTCCTTTGTCGGTTGGTGTGATGTAGATGTTTCAGAATCTTCACACTAGGCGTCCCAGTCTTTCTCTGGCTCGTACCAGGGTCCTCCCCACATGACGGGTGGAGGTTGGTGAGGGAACGGATGTCGGCCACTCCACCACCAGCTTGCCCCTTTCTGTCCTATTCAAGGCTACTTCTCCTGGAATGGGAGAAAGGGATGGTGGGAGTGCTTGACCCTCCTGTTAGTGCTGGTGTTTGTGATGTGTCTGGGAGGAGTCAGTCGACAGTGCTGTATCCATGCTGTGTTCTTAATGTAGGGTGAAAAGTGGAAGGAGAGAGCGAGAGAGAGAGCGAAAACGAAAGTATTGCATGCTGTAGTGAGATTGGTGGAGCATGAGCCTTGTTGGGTGCTATAACAGATATACAGTGAGTGTGAGGGAGCAGAGAGAGTACGGTGAGACTTGTCCTGGCAGAGCGGGGAAGGTTATTGATGCTTGTCCTGTATTGCTGGACATTTCCTCAGTCCTCAGATACATCACTGAGCTGGGTGGTGAGCTCAGACCATGCTCGGTGGATCTGGTGATGTGGTCCACCTGGGAACTGAATGGTCCTCCTCTATACAAGCCCATCCACCAGGACCTCCGTGCCCCTGTTTACAAACCATGGTGTAATTGCCACTTTTTGCCATGCTCAAGAGAAACTGTGCAGGGCCGCTCCGAACTGAGAAAGCTCAACCTAGCTTCCATTGGCCTTATAAAGTGTCAGGGATCACGAAATACCCAGAGGCTGCAGTAAGTACCTGCAGCAATGATGGGTGGGAGAATCGGGCTGGCATTGAATGAGAGGGACACCATGGGGTGGGGTGGTAGCTAATGAAGTGAGTTCGATAAGATAACACCAGGAAATTAGCTCAGCCTCGTGCAGACGATCCCTCTGTCACACTCAGTGAAAATGTCACTGAGACAAATTATTGTTAGATTCAGCCCAATGATTTGTAGACTTTGCTTAAACCACTCCTTGTTATAAAGCCGCAGAAGAAATGCTCATCCAATACTCTCCATCATCTGAACTCACACCAATATCCCATTCACCCATCATTCCTGGAAACACTGGGTCCTGTTCCAGGATGCTATCGATGAGTCTGCATTACACCATTCTGAAACCTATGGACGCATCTTTCCATGACGCTGTATCTCAGTCTCCCCCTCTCTATTTCGCAAACCCCTCCCAATTGTTGGCATTTAAACTAAATCTCCCGGCATCATTCTCCAGCAGTGAGTTTCATTGCCATAATGGAGATATGGAGCTGTAAATGGATGGGAGCTGGACATCCTATAACTTCCAGCATTGGCTCCAAATCTCCCTACGCTGGGTAGTGATCTAACAAAATGTTACTGAGTAATGTACTGGGGCGGTGGAGACCACTCGAAAGGCTGAGAGAATAACTGCTCCAGGTTTACACATTGTTCTGAAGACTCCCTCACGCAGTTAAAGGGGTGAATATATTTTCCCTCCGTTTACATTTCTTCACAGCACAGAATCGACCATAATTTAGACTAAAAGACAGAAATTTCCAAACTATATTTGTCTTCAGGAAACTGGGAGAGAATCCTTTACGACAGCACCTTTTCCACCCTCCGTATTAGGGATGGGAAAGTGAGCACACCTTTGCGTGCTCTCGAGTGACCGAGTGTGTGGGAATATTCGAGAAAACATCTGTTCTTATGTATGTGTCACTGTGTGTTTGGGGAGGGAGGGTCTCTTGTCTTTTTGTCACATTTTTGTCAGTAATTCAGACCTTCCCATTTGTTATACCAGCTCCAATTATTTTAATAAATCTCTGAGTAATGATGTATTTGAAAATCTCAAGCTGATGGATAGTGTGTTTGTTTTCCTTCCTCACAGTTAACATAGTAACGATCTACGTTGTGCTTTATAAAGATTGTGGATTGTCTCTATGTGTCAGACGTTACCTTGGAGCCATGGCAGCGGTGGATCTACTGGTCATTATCCTCGACCTGATACTGAGACATATTCTCATTGTTTATCAGGAACAGCTTTATTTTTTTAATTTCCTCTGCGTGTGTAATATCCACGCCGTCCTGCTTTATGCAGCCACTGATTGTTCTGTCTGGTTCACCGTCACATTCACCTTTGATCGGTTTGTGGCCATTTGTTGCCAGAAGCTGAGAAGTAAATATTGCAGTGAGAAAACTGCAGCTGTGGTTCTGGGAGCAGTGACTGTACTGAGCTGCTTAAAGAAAATTTTCTGGTATTTTATGCTCGATGCTCGGTATTACCTGGGTATCCCCTGGTTTTGTAATGCAGCAATTGCTATTTCTTTGTCCCGTGTCTGGGTCACAATCGAGTCCCTCCACCAAATTCTAACCCCGGCTCTCCCATTTCCTCTGATTCTGCCGCTCAATGTTTTCACCGTCAGACACATTTTAGTGACCAGCAGAGCCCGCAGGAGACTCCGCCCTCACACCAACGGGGACACTCAGTCTGACACAGAGATGAGAAATCGAAAAAAAATCCATAATTTTAATGTTTGGGATCTCGGCCAATTTCGTCCTGTTATGGTCAACGTTAATGGTGTTTTCTATAATCAGACGGATGTGGGAGATTGAGTCTGTGTATCACGATTTCTTTGTGCAGGAATTGGGCTTCATGCTACAGCTCCTCAGTTGCTGCACAAACACCGTGATTTATGCCGTGATCCAAACTAAGTTTAGAAAGCAGCTGAAGAATGTTTTGAAATATCTCTTTACCCAAGTACATCAATCAATCCAATTCACTCATTAATCAATCCATTCAGGATTTTCTCATTTTAGTTCAGTGTTTCAGCCATGAAGCAGCGTGTCGCTATGGTAACAGAGTGAGGGTAGTGCTGGTTTGTCCAATCTTATCGTACAGCGAGGTTACAGGAACACATTTCAATATTTCTCACAACTCAGGGGCCAGTGAGAAAATGCACTATCACACTGACTGTATCCATCACATCAAGTCGTAAACAATAAAACTGCTCATTCAAAAGTGCCGAGCTGCAGTGTAAACCATATTGTTGTTTCTCTTTGTGTTGAAGAAGCTGAGCTGGAGAGAGACAGACTCAGCCCCAAGTCCTGGTCCTCAGGGAAGGAGAGGGGACAGGGACTGAGCTCAGCGGTTGTGTTTATGTCCCTCTGCCCTCATCTCCGGGTCCCCAACGCTGATCTGTGTTTTGGCAGAATTCATCCCTCGGCTTTTGTACCTCTCCCTCTATACCTGCCTCCCACTCTCACACTGTTTCTCTGTCTCTCTATCTTTCCTCCTCCCATATAAACAGTCTATTCCATTGCATGTGGGAGTGTTCGCAAGCGTGAGCCAGACGTTCGCACGTGTGGTGGGACAGAGTGACTGTGGGGGAGTGTGCAGGAAGTGAGAGTGACGATGGGGAAGTGTGAAGGGCAGTAAACAGGACGGTGGAGGTATGTATCAGGGAGTGAGCGTGAGAATGGGGCAGATTGCAGGGCAGTGAGTGTGATGACGGAGCGCGCGGGAGAATAAGTGTGACGGTGGGGGAGTGTGCAGAGGAGTGAGCACGATGGTGGGGAATGGTCTGGACAGTGTCACATTAGGTGAGAGTGAGAAATGAGTGCATCAGTGCATGTGCATATGCGGGGGAGGTAGAGTGACCATGAGGGAGTGTGCAGGGAAGTAAGCATGACAGTGGGGGAGTGTGTGGGGGTGTGAGCATGGTTGTGGCATGTGCGGGTGACAGTGATTGGAACAATGTAGGTGTGTGCAGGCGAGTGACTGTGACATGGGGGTTGTTGGGGGGACTGAACATGTCTATCCATTCTCAATCTGTTTCCCTAGTAACTGCCTATAAGCCAGACTCACTCTGTACTCCTGTCAACTGCCTGTCAATCCAACTCCATGTGTTCTCCCAGCAACTACCTGTGAGCCCATTCACACTCTCTTCCCCTATCAATGGCCTGTGAACCCATCCACATTCTGTTCCCCGAGCAAAGGCTGTGAAACGAACCACAGTTTGTTCTCACCTCAACGAGCTGCAATCCCATTCCCACTCTGCTGTCAGAGAAACTGTCTATGACTGCATCCCCACTCTGTTGACCCTTTACTCAAACCCGCGCTGCTTCCCTCGCAACTGCCTGTGACCCCATTCCCGTGGTGTTCTCCTGGCAACTGCCTGCGGCCCAATCTCTGCATTGTTCCCTAGCAACTGCCTGTGAACCCGTACTCAGTCTGTTCTCCCAGCAGCGGTCTGTAACCTCACCCTCGCTCTATTCCCCAAACAATGCCCTGTGACACAAGCCCCACTCTGTTTCCCTCGGAACACCATCTGACCCCATCCCCATTCCGTTCTGTTTTCAAGTAGCAACAGACTGTCAACGCATCATCATTCTTTTCAACTAGCAACGACCTGTGACCCCATTCCACTCTGTTCTGATAGCAATGGCTTGTAACCCCATCATTTGTCTGTGCGCCTAGCAACGACCTACGACTGAATCCCCATTCTGTTCCCCTCGCATTTTTCTGCGAACCCATCCCGACGCTGTTCTCATTAGAGATGGCCTGTGTACCCAATCCCACTCGGTCTCCCATCAACGACCTGTAACTCCATCCCCACTCTGTGGTCCTATCAACTGTTTGTGAACGCATCCATCTCTGCTCCCCGAGCAATGGCCTTTGAATCCGGCCCTACTCTGTTCTTCCAGCAACAACCTGGAACTCCATTCCACTCTGTTCTGCTAGCAACGGTCTGTGCCCCTATCAATGACCTGTGATCCCATCCATGCTCAGTTCCCATAGTAACAGTCTTTGGTACCATCCACACTCTGTTATCCTACCATCAGCCTGTGAACCCATTTCCATTCTGTCCCGGTAACAGCAACCTGTGAAACCATCATAACTTTGTTCCCTAGCATCAGACTGTGAACCCATTCCCACTCTGCTCTCCGAGCAACAGCCTGTGAACTCATTCTCAATCTGCTCCATATATCAACAGCCTGTGAATCAATTCTCACACTGTATCGCTATGAAGGGCCTGTGAACACATCCCCACACTGTTATGCCAACAATGCCCTGTCACCCCATCCTCCCGATGGTCTCCTACCAACAGCCTGGAAACCTATCGTTGCTCTGTTCCCCTAGCAACAACCTGTGACACAATCCCCACTCGGTGTGCCTCGCAACAGACTGTGATTCCAACCCCACTCTGCTCTCCTGGCAACTGCCTGTGGCCCCATCCCCGCCATATTCTCCTAACAACTTCCTGTGATCACATCTCCGCTCTTTTCGTCACAATGGCCTGAGAACACACCCAACTCTGTTGTCCTTGCAATGGCCTGTGATCTTATCTCCCCGACTGTTCTCAAAGCGCATACCTGGGAACCCATTACTCCCTCTTTTCTCCGAGCAACTATTGAGAACACATCCACATATCCCAGAGTAACAGCCTGTGAAACCATTCTCACTCTGCTCTCCCAGCAATGCCCTGTGAACACATCTCCACTCGGTTCTCCGAGCAACCGTCTGTAACTCCATCTTCACTGTGTCCCCCTTTCAATGACCTCTCACCCCATCCACACTCTGTCTTAAAAATGTCTCTGAACACATTCCAAGCTTTTCTTCTCGCAATACCATGTGAGCACATCCCCACTCTGTTTTTGCCATGAACGATCCATCTGCACTCTGTTGTCCAAAAAAAGGCACGTGATCCTATCACCCCAACTGTACCCCTAATAACGACCTGTGAACTCTTCCAGACTCTGTTCTAGCAGTGACCTGGAAAACAATCGCCGCTCTGTTCCCCTCCCAACGACCTGTGTGGCAATCCCCGCGCCTTTTTCTTCAGTGATCATCTGTGACCCCGCTGTGTTCTCCTCGAAACTGCCTTTGACCCCACTCTCCGTTTTTTCCAAAAGCAACAACCTGTGAACCCATCCTCGCTCTGCTCAGCCATCAACGCCCTATGACCCTAACCCTACTCTGTTGCCCTAGGAACAGACTGTGAACCCATAGGCCCGACTGTTCTCATAGCAACCGCCTGTTTACCCATCCTTATTCTGCTCCCATGGCAGCAACCAGTAAATCCAACCCCATCAACGACATGTAACCACATACCCACTCTGTTGGCCTAGTAACAGCATGTGAACCCTTTCTCACGACAGTTCTCCGAGCATAAGCCTGTGTTGCCAGCTTCACTCGGTTTCCCTAGCAGGTCTGTGAAACCATCCCCACTCTGCTCTCCGAGCAATTACCTGTGACCCCATCCATTCCACTTTCCCCGAGCAACTGGCTGTGAACCCTTCCCCACTTACTTCCACTTGCAACGGCCTGTGTACTCATCTCACTCAGGTACCCTCGCAACAGTTTGTGAACTACTTCCGACTCTGTTCGCCTAGCAACGGCCTGTGAAACCATCCTAATCATATCCCCTTGCAACAACCTATGAACATATCTCACTCAGATCCCTCAGCAACGGCCTGTGAATCTATCCCAATCAGATCTGCTAGCAACTGCCTGTGAAACTATCCTACTCAGATTCCCTAGCAACAGCCTGTGAACCAATCCCCATTCTGATCCAAGAGCAACAGCCTGTGGAACCATCTCACTCAGATCCCTTAGCAACGGCCTGTGAAACCATCCTTCTCAGATTCCCTTGCAACAACCTCTGTGCTCATCCCACTCAGCTCTTTTAGCAACAGCCTGTGAACCCATCCCAATCAGGTCCCCGAGCAACTGCCTGTGAAACCATCTTACTCAGATTCCCGAGCAATCCCCATTTTAGCATCAGCCTCTGTCTCTATCTCTGTTAAGTTCCCTAGCAACAGCCTCTGTCTCCATCCTCGTTGTGTTCCCCTAGCAACAGCCTCTGTCTCCATCCCCATTGCTTTCCCCAGCAACAGTCTGTGTCTCCATCCCGGTCATGTTTCCCTAGCAGGAGCCTATGTCTCCATCCCCGCTGTGATCTCCTAGCAATTGCCTTTGAATCCAACATGATGGAAGGAAACACAGTGAACATAGAACATAGAAAAGTACAGTACAGAACAGTCCCTTCAACACACGATGTTGGGCCAAGGTTTAATTCTAATGTAAAATGTAAGAACTTAACTTACACACCCGTCAACTCACTGCTCTCCATGTTTCTGTCCAGCAGTCGCTTAAATGTCCCTAATGACTCTGCTTCTACCACCACAGCTGGCAATGCATTCCATGCATTCACAATTCTCTGCGTAAAGAACCTACGTCTGATGTCTCCTCTATACCTTTCCTCTAATATCGTAAAACGACATGTAACCTCATACCCACTCTGTTGGCCTAGTACCTTTCGTACCTGTTGGCCTACCTTCCGTACCCGTCAATCATGCCCCAGGGCAAAGTCTCTGGCTATTGACTCTATCCATTCCTCTCATTATCTTGTATACCTCGATCAGGTCTCCTCTCTTCCTCCTTCTCTCCAGAGAGGAAAGTCTGAGCTTTTACAACCTTTCTTCATTAGGCAAACCCTTCAGTCCAGGAAACATCCTGGTAAACCTTCTTTGCATCCTCTCCAAAGCCTCTGTATCTTTCCTATATTAGGGCGATCAGAACAATATTCCAAAGTGTGGTCTCGCCAGGGACTTGTAGAGCTGTAGCAAAATCTCGTGGCTCTTAAACTCAATCCCCGTTAATGAAAGCCAAGACACCACATGCTTGAGGTAATTGGTAGAGACAGAGATTGGGAAGTTGAGGCAGTGCAAGACAGACAGTTTTGGAGAAATTGGTAGGGTGTATAAGACAGGGGTAGAAAGCAAGGACTGAATGAGTTCAACCCAAATCCTGAGCCCAGGACCGGTGCACTCCGCTTCCCTGAGGACCAGGCCTTGGGTCTGAGTCTGTCTTTTCCAGCTCAGCTTCTTCAACACAAAGACAAAAAAGAATACCGTTCTCTCTGCATTTTTAAATGAACATTTATACAGTTTACAAATTATAGTGATGGATACAGTCAGTGGGATGGTACCTCTTCTCACAGACTTGAGAGAAACATTGAAATGTGTCCCTATAACCCCACTGTGGGATAAAGTTGTACAAATCAGCGCTACCCTCAGTCTTTTACGTTAGCAACAGACTGATACATCGCTGAAACACTCCTCCATGGTGATTCTCACTTCCATACGCGTAACCCCACCGAAACGTTCAGTTCCCCTCACTCCAACACCATCACAATCACTCCCACGCATGCAACCCCACCGCCGTGCTCACTAAATTCTCACTCCACCACCTTCACACTTACTCCCCTCACACTCCACTACTATCAGGCTCAGTCCTCCACGCTCCCCCACTGTCGCTTTCACTACTCCATGTACTCCCCTTTCGTTCCCCCATATGATTAGATTAGATTAGATTAGGTAACGTTAGGTTAGATTCAATTACTTACAGGCCCTTTGGCCCAACAAGTCCACACCGACCCTCCGAAGAGTGACCAACCCAGACCCACTCCCCTCCATATGCTTCACCATTGTCCCTCCCACTCTCCCACATTCTGCCACAGCATCGCACTCACATCCCCAAACACTCCCCCACCATTCATCTCACTCCACCGCACAGTCCCACATCATCACACTCACTCGACGGCACTTCCCCATCATCACACACACTCTATGGATTAATAACCCCTATCACAATCACTCACTACCAACACTCCCTGCCATTCTGCTCACTATCCCACACACTGGACCACCGTCACACTCATTCCCCTGCACACTACGCCATCACCACACTCAATTTCCAAATCACTCCCTCACCATCACGCTCACTCCACCGCCTACTCCCCACCCTCCTGCTTACTCCCCGCCGTCACGCTCAACCCCGATATACACGCCCCATCGTCATGCTCACTCCCCCACATACACATTCACCATCACGCTCACTGGACTGCACACTCCCACACGGTCCCGCTCACTTCCCTGCACACGCTCCCATCATCATGCTCACTCCCCTACACACACACAGCCATTGTTACGCTCACTCAACTACACACTCCACAATGATCGCTTCCGCACACATTCTTCCATCATCATACTTACTCTCTCGCAACGTCACACTTACTTCCCTGCACACTTCCACTACATCACGATCACTCCATCATGCAATCCCACATTATCACATTCATTGTCAATCTACCCCATTGTCAGACTTACGCGTCCGTGCACTCCCCACTCTCCCACATGTTGCCCCACCAGCAAACTCACTCTCCTGCATTATCTCCCACTATCACACTCACCCACTATGAGCACTACCCCACCATCATGCTCACTGCCCCACACTCTCCCACCATCACGGTCACTCTCCAGTACACTCCCACACTATCACACTTACTGCCCTACACACTACCTCACAATCACGCTCATTCCCAATCACCCACATACTCCTCCATCGTCGCACTCACTGTCTGGCACAATCCCACACAGTCACGTTCACTATTCTGCACATTCCCACATGGTCTCACTCACTGCCCTTCACACTGCATCACCGTCATGCTTACTCCCTGGCATGCTCCCCACCATCACGCTCACTTCCCCACACACACCATCACCATCATACTCACTCCTCCCCACAGTACCCCAAAGTCACGCTCACTCTACTGCACACTCCTCCACTGCCACATTCACTGTCCCACAGACTCACATTCACTCCCCCACAGATTCCCCCACAATCAAAGTTAATTCACCGCACAATCCCTACCATCAGCCTCAATCACCTGCGCATTCCCACATCGTCATGCTCAATTCCCCACATACTCCCCCACCATCATGATCACTCCACCTTGCACTCCCCCACCATCAAACTCAATGCACCGCACACACACACGGTCATGCTTTCACCTTCGCACATTCTCCCGCCATCACACTCACTACCCCACACACTCCCCTACAGTCACACTGATAGCCCACACACTGCTCTATTGTCACGCTATCTCGCTCTCCCGCCCACACACTCCCACACCGTCACTCTTATTCCCCCACAGACTCCCCCACAGTCAAGCTTAGTACGCCCGCACACTCCTCCACCATCACGCTGTCTCTCCTGTGCACTCCCACATTGGCACACTCTCTCGCCCACACATTGCCCCACCGTCATGCTCGCTCCACCGTACACTCCCCCACCGCCACACTCACTCCTCCACACACCACCACAGTCACGCTCATTCCCCCGCACGCTCTGCCACCATCACATTCACCCACACTCTTCCGCACACTCCCCCACCATCATACTCACTCTCACATAAACTCGACCGCCATCCCACTCATTGCCCTGCACACTCCTGAACTGTCACACACACTCCCCCCACAACCCCTATGTGACACTCACTCGCCTGCACACACCTACATTGTTCCAATCACTGTCACCTGCACACCTCACATCCATGCTTACCCCACACCCCCCGGACACTCCCCCACTGTCATGCTAACTTCCCTGCACACTCCCTCATGGTCACTCTACCTCCCCCGCACATGCACATGCACTGTCACTCTCATTTCCCACTCTCACCCAATGTGACACTCACTGTCTGGACCACTTCCCACCATCATGCTCACTCCTCTGCACCCCCCACCCCCACCGTCACACGTACTCTCCCGCGCACTCCAACATCATCACACTCACTGCCCTGCAATCTGCCCATTGTCACGCTCACTCCCTGACACTTTCCTCCACCGTCCTGCTTACTGCCCTTCACGCACCCCCATCGTCACTCTCACTCCCCGCACACTCCCCCACAGTCACTCTCTCCCACCACACATGCGAACGTCTGGGTCTCCATCGCGCACACTCCCCCATACAATGGAATAGACTGTGTAAATGGGTGGAGGAGAGATAGAGAGACAGAGGAACAGTGTGAGAGTGGGAGGCAGGTATAGAGGGAGAGGTACAAAACCGAGGGATGAACTCTGCCAAAAGCCAGATCAGCGTTGGGGACCCGGAGATGAGGGCAGAGGGACATAAACACAACCGCTGAGCTCAGTCCCTGTCCCCTCTCCTTCCCTGAGGACCAGGACTTGGGGCTGAGTCTGTCTCTCTCCAGCTCAGCTTCTTCAACACAAAGAGAAACAACAATATGGTTTACACTGCAGCTCGGCACTTTTGAATGAGAGTTTTATTGTTTACAACTTGATGTGATGGATACAGTCAGTGTGATAGTGCATTTTCTCACTGGCCCCTGAGTTGTGAGAAATATTGAAATGGGTTCCTGTAACCTCGCTGTACGATAAGATTGAACAAACCAGCACTACCCTCACTCTGTTACCATAGCGACACGCTGCTTCATGGCTGAAACACTGAACTAAAATGAGAAAATGGGAATATGTCTCAGTATCAGGTCGAGGATAATGACCAATAGATCCGCCGCTGCCATGGCTCCTAGTAACGTCTGAAACATGGAGACAATCCACAATCTTTATAAAGCACAACGTAGATCGTTACTATGTTAACTCTGAGGAAGGAAAACAAACTTCTCACAGCAGAGAGCGGCGCGAGCTGGGCGGAAGTGAGGTTGGAGCGCAGAGCTGGTCGGGAAGGTAAGTGACTGATATATAAAGAACTTATCTCGACGCCAACGGTCTTCTCACAGCAGAGAGCGGCGCGAGCGGGGCGGAAGTGAGGTTGGAACGCAGAGCTGGTCGGGAAAGTATTGATATTGGGTGTGTGCTAGACCCCAGGCCCTACATAGTAGGGCCTCCCTCCCATCCTCCTCCTCTAACCTATATTTGAAGTCCACAGGTAAGCTACTCAGTGTTCTTGTTTTCAGAGACGAGGTGTAGAGTAATGGCAGCGCAGGCAGTGGAATGTTCTTCCTGCAGGATGTTCGAGGTAGGGGTGACCACCGATACTCCTGCCGACTTCATCTGCAGGAAATGCAGTCAGATCCTGCTCCTCACAGAACGAGTTAGGGAACTGGAACTGGAGTTGGATGAACTGAGTATTATTCGAGAGGCTGAGAGGGTGATAGAAGCTACAGGGACATAGCTACGCCAGAGAACATAGGTAGCTGGGTAACAGTTAGAGGTGGGAAGGGGAGGAAGCAGGCAGTCCAGGTCCCTGTGGTCGTTCCCCTAAACAACTTTGGATACTGTTGGGGTAGCAGGGGTAAGCTGCAGTGACTGGGTCTGTGGCGCGAGGTCTGGCTCTGAGACTCAGAAGGGAAAGGGGGAGAGGAGGAGAGCGCTAGTTATAGGAGACTCTCTAGTTAGAGGGACGGACAGGCGGTTCTGTGGACATGGGCGAGACTCTCGGATGGTTTGTTGCCTCCCGGGTGCCAGGGTCCGAGACGTCTCGGACCGTGTCTTCTGAATCCTTAAGGGGGAGGGTGTACAGCCAGAAGTTGTGGTGCACGTTGGCACCAACGACATAGGTAGGAAGAGGGGTGGGGAGGTCATTCAAGAGTTCAGGGAGTTAGGCTGGAAGCTAAAAGCTAGGACGGACAGAATCGTCATCTCTGGGTTGTTGCCGGTGCCACGTGACAGTGAGGCACGGAATAGGGAGAGAGTGCAGTTGAACACGTGGCTGCAAGGATGGTGTAGGAGGGAGGGCTTCAGGTATTTGGACAATTGGATTGAATTCTGGGGAAGGTGGGACCTGTACAAGCACCTGAACCAGAAGGGCACCAATATCCTGGGAGGTAGGTTTGCTAGCACTCTTCAGGGGGGTTTAAACTAATTTGGCAGGGGGATGGGATCCGGACTTGTAGTCCAGCAAGTAGGCTAGCTGTTTGTCAGGATGTCCAAGAATGTAGGGAGGCTGTGAAGAAGGTAACACAGACAGGGAATACTTGCGGACACAGAGATGGGTTCAAGTGCGTATACTTCAACGCAAGGAGTATCAGAAATAAGGTGGGTGAACTTAAGCCATGGATCGGTACCTGGGACTACGATGTTGTGGCCATCACGGAAACGTGGATAGAAGAGGGACAGGAATGGTTGTTGGAGGTTCCTGGTTACAGATGTTTCAGTAAGATTAGGGAGGGTGGTAAAAAAGGAGGGGCTGTGGCGTTGCTAATTAGAAATGGTATAACGGCTGCAGAAAGGCAGTTCGAGAGGGATCTGCCTTTGGAGGTAGTATGGGCTGAAGTCAGAAATAGGAAAGGTGCAGTCACCTTGTTGGGTGTTTACTATAGGCCCCCCAATAGCAGCAGAGATGTGGAGAAATAGATTGGGAGCCAGATTTTGGAAAGGTGCAGAAGCCACAGGGTAGTAGTCATGGGCGATTTCAACTTCCCAAATATTGATTCGACGCTCTTTAGATCAAGTGGATTGGATGGGGTGGTGTTTGCGCAGTGTGTCCAGGAAGCTTTTCTAACTCAGTATGTAGATTGTCCGACCAGAGGGGAGGCCATATTGGATTGGTACTCGGTAATGAACCGGGACAAGTGATGAGCTTGTTAGTGGGTGAACATGTTGGTGATGGTGACCACAATTCTGTGACTTTCACCTTGGTTATGGAGAGAGATAGGTGCGTGCAACAGGGTAGGTTTTACAATTGGGGGAAGGGTAATTACGATGCTGTAAGACAGGATTCGAGGAGCATAAGTTGGGAGCATAGGCTGTCAGGGAAGGATGTCGTGAAAATGTGGAACTTTTTCAAGGAACAGATATGACGTGTCCTTGATATGTATGTACCTGTCAGGCAGGAAAGAAATGGTCGTGTGAGGGAACTTTGGTTGACGAGGGAGGTTGAATGTCTTGTAAAGAGGAAGAAGGAGGCTTACATCAGGTTGCGGAAACAGGGTTCAGACAGAGCAGTGGAGGGATACAGGATAGCCAGAAGGGACCTGAAGAAAGGGATTAGAAGAGCTGAGAGAGGGCATGAAAAATCTTTGGTGGATAGGATCAAGGATAACCCAAAGGCAATTTTATGCGTATGTGAGAAACATGAGAATGACGAGAACGAGGGTAGGTCCGATCAAGGACAGGAGTGGGAGATTGTGTATTGAGTCAGAAGAGATAGGAGAGGTCTTGAATGAGTACTTTTCTTCAGTATTTACGAACGAGAGGGACCGTATTGTTGAAGAGGAGAGTGTGAAACGGACTGATAAGCTAGAGGAGATACTTGTTAGGAAGGAAGATGTGTTGGACATTTTGAACAACTTGAGGATAGACAAGTCCCCCTGGCCTGACGGGATATTCCTAGGATTATGTGGGAAGCAAGAGAGGAAATTGCAGTACCGTTGGCAATGATCTTTTCATCTTCACTGTCAACGGGGGTGGTACCAGGGGACTGGAGAGTGGCGAATGTTGTTCCCCTGTTCAAAAAAGGGAATAGGGATAACCCCGGGAATTACAGGCCAGTTAGTCTTACTTCGGTGGTAGGCAAAGTAATGGAAAGGGTACTGAGGGATAGGATTTATGAGTATCTGGAAAGACACTGCTTGATTAGGGACAGCCAGCACGGATATGTGAAAGGTAGGTCTTGCCTTACATGTCTTATTGAATTCTTTGAGGAGGTGACCAAGCATGTGGATGAGGGTAGAACAGTGGATGTAGTATACATGGATTTTAGTAAGGCATTTGATAAGGTTCCCCATGGTAGGCTTATGCGGAAAGTCAGGAGGCATGGGATAGAGGGAAATTTGGCCAATTGGATAGAAAACTGGCTAACCAATCGAAGTCAGAGAGTGGTGGTAGATGGCAAATATTCAGCCTGGAGCCCAGTTACAAGTGGAGTTCCGCAGGGATCATTTCTGGGTCCTCTGCTGTTTGTAATTTTTATTAATGACTTGGATGAGGGAGTCGAAGGGTGGGTCAGTAAATTTGCAGATGATACGAAGATTGGTGGAGTTGTGAATAGTGAGGAGGGCTGTTGTCGGCTGCAAAGAGACTTAGATATGATGCAGAGCTGGGCTGAGGAGTGGCAGATGGAGTTCAACCCTGCCAAGTGTGAGGTTGTCCATTTTGGAAAGACAAATAAGAATGCGGAATACAGGGTTAACGGTAGGGTTCTTAGTAAGGTGGAGGAACAGAGGGATCTTGGGGTCTATGTTCATAGATCTTTGAAAGTTGCCAATCAGGTGGATAGAGCTTGTAAGAAGGCCTATGGTGTATTAGCGTTCATTAGCAGAGGGATTGAATTCAAGAGTCGTGAAGTGATGTTGCAACTGTACAAGACTTTGGTTAGGCCACATTTGGAGTACTGTGTGCAGTTCTGGTCGCCTCACTTTAGGAAAGATGTGGAAGCTTTGGAGTGGGTGCAGAGAAGATTTACCAGGATGTTGCCTGGAATGGAGAATAGGTCGTACGAGGATAGGTTGAGAGCGCTAGGCCTTTTCTCGTTGGAACGGTGAAGGATAAGTGGTGACTTGATAGAGGTTTATAAGATGATCAGAGGAATAGATAGAGTAGACATCAGAAACTTTTTCCCCGGGTGCAACAGTGTCACAAGGGGACATAAATTTAAGGTGAAGGATGGAAGGTATAGGGGAGATGTCAGGGGTGGGTTCTTTACCCAGAGAGTGGTGGGGGCATGGAATACGCTGCCTGTGGGAGTGGTAGAGTCAGAATCTTTGGTGACCTTTAAGCGGCAATTGGATAGGTACATGGATGGGTGCTTAAGCTAGGACAAATGTTCGGCACAACATCGTGGGCCGAAGGGCCTGTTCTGTGCTGTATTGTTCTTTGTTCTATGTTCTAAACACACTATCCATCAGCCTGAGATTTTCAAATACATCATTACTCAGAGATTTATTAAAATAATTGTAACTGGTATAACAAATGGGAAGGTCTGAATTACTGACAAAAATGTGACAGAAAAGACAAGAGACCCTCCCTCCCCAAACATACAGTGACACATACATAAGAACAGATGTTTTCTGGAATATTCCCACACACCCGGTCACTCGAGAGCAGACAAACGTCGCTACTTTCCCGTCTCTAATAAGGAGTGTGGAAATGTTGTTGTGCTGAAGGATTCTCTCTTAGTTTCCTGAAGAAAAATATAGTTTGGAAATTTCTGTCTTTTAGTTTAAATTGTGGTCGATTAAATTGTGAAGAAATGTAAACGGAGGGAAAATATATTCACCCCTTTAACTGCTTGAGGGTGTCTTCGGAACAGTATCTCCTTCTCCCTGGAACGGGATCTCTTCCCTCGGGATCATATCGTTTGTTCAATTCACTGATGTCCGGCCATTCAAAAATAATGCCAGGGATAGAATGTTCCAGGGAATGTCGATTATAGAATGTGGGGATAAAGTGTTCCAGGGAATGTCATTTATAGAATGTTGGGTACAGAATGTTCTGGGGAATGTTGGTTATAGAATATTAGGTGCAGAATTTTCCGGGAATGTCAGTGATAGAATGTTGGATACAGAATGTTTCAGGGAAATCCTTGACTTGCCCATTGCCTTTCTCATCTCTCCATTTCACACAACTCTCTAGCCTATCACCTCCTCCCACCTCCATCTCCCGCTCACATTCTCAGCTAACTTACCCGCAGCCCGAGCCCCCTCCCATTTATCTCTCAGCCCCACGGCCAAGAAGGCTTATTCCTGATGAAGGGTTTCTGCTCGAAAAGTAGACTCTTCTGCTCCTCGGATGCTTTCTGAACAGCTGCGCTTTTCCAGCAGCACACTCACCGTCATGAAACATTCTGACACCGTCATTCACAGAATCAGACCTGCTGGGTAATGTTTCATGAATCTGAAAAATATGATGCTGGAAAAGCGCAGCAGGTCAGGCAGCATCCAAGGAGCAGGAAAATCGATGTTTCGGGCTTATGCCCGAAACGTCGAATCTCCTGCTCCTTGGTTGCTGCCTGACCTGCTGCGCTTTTCCAGCAACACATTTTTCTGCTCTGATCTCCAGCATCTGCAGTCCTCACTTTCTCCCAATGTTTCATGAAGCCCCATTACCATCTCTGAGTATATCATGTACCAACAGCAGGACAGACAGTGGTGCGTGGACCGGGGGGTGCAGTCAGGGAAGGGACTGCAATTCCCCAACATTGAATCCAGAACCCGGGAAACCGCATGGTGACAGGTCAAAGATTGTCAAGGAAATAACCTGATGATGGACATCGACTGCCCGTCGCACAGACCCTCGGTGATAGCTCAGTTTCCCTCGCTATTGAAAACAATCGGATGAAACACTGACCGTGACAAGGACGCAAAGGGGTCTCTGGGTGTGGGACTTTGGATATTGCAAATATATAACAATATTTCCCTTTCTAACAACACTGGCACACACACGCATGCACGCAAATGCATCACGCAGATAACACGCGTACACAATGACAAACCTCAAAACAAAACCACGGCAATTTATCTTGAAAGATCTCTGCCGAAATATGTATTCACGACAAAAGGAAAAACTGAGAGATTGCTTAAAATGTTGTTCTATTTCTGAAGTTATTCTGCTCCCACAAGATGGTAGGAATGGGATTTCATACTGGAACAGTTGGACTTGGCTGAATTCCCTTTGCTTTAGGCAGTGAGGAGATTCCGATAAATTCTGGTACAGAATCCTCCACCAGTGATAAAGATGACTGAGGAGTTTGTTGTTTTTTTTTAGCTTGCACACATTGCTGTGATGAGGAACAAGGAAGGAGGGAGAATGCAATTGCAGTTCCTTCCCGGACAGATTACATTTTCTTCCTCTCTGAGTTGAATCACACAATAATGTTCTCCTACCCCAAACTGGATCATAAGAGATCTCCTTGTACATTGTCCAAAGTATGACTCCATCATATTCCCTGCTCCGTATCTTTGCCTCATTGCTGATGTCATACACAGAGCTATTTCCTTATCAGAAAATTGAATTGACGATATGTTTATATGTGCCTGTGTCATTTAAAAGTAAGATGTTTAATGTATTCAGAATACCTATGTTAAAATGTATGCATCTTTTTCTTACCAAAAACAAAAATATCTGGAAAACTCGACAGTTCTTATAGCATCCAGATAGCTTTTAAATTTTGAAATTGCACCAGCCTCCATCACTTCCTCTGATACCTCATTTTCATACATGCACCATTCTCTTCATGGAAGGATGCAAAGTAGGCGTCATCATAAATTTTCCCTTCTCACTTTCAACCAATGCCTTCTAGTTTTGGACTCCCCTACCCCGGAGAAAAATCTTGACTACACACCTTATCCATGGCCTTTTTGATTTTATAAACCTCTACTGCTGATAAATGTGACTCCAATCAACACGAATGACTATGTTTTCAGTCATCCTGGGTCTAAATTCTGAAATTCAATACCGACACCTCTTCCTTCTCCGTTAGGTAAAAATTCTAAATACATTTTAACCAGTTTGCTCAGACGTACTATGAAATACTTCTGTGGGATTTGTACCTAGTCCTTGTCCACGACTCGACAAAAGCCCCTAACGCTGTAACATCATTCTCCTGTGTGTTTGTTCATCAGCCTTCTCTGACAAGCTGTGTCACAGCTCTGCAAAATGCAGGACTTGAAACCAGACTTATTGGTCCAGAGTTAAGGAAACTATCACATAAGTTCAGAACTGGAATCAAATCCTAGGTTCTGGCTCAGAAGCAGGGATACGACCCATTACACTACCATACTTTAAGTCATATTTTGGCCATATTTTAAGTGCCAGCTTTCAGCTCGATATGGATATATTAAAATCTGGTTGGCATTACTGAACGACACAAAATATTTTTCATTGATGAACAAATGCAAGGTATTTGTCTTGACTGGAGGATGTTCAGCGCATGTGCTGTGACATCAAAATAAACTATGAATAGATTTAATTGATTGGTTATGATTTCCATCTGAAATCGCTATTATCTGTAGTCTACAATATTAATGAAAGAAATCCTGCAGACACACTCTGCACTATGAAGGGTCTTCCAACTGATATTTATTACTGAACACCAGACACGACGAAAGACCACAATTTCTAGCCCCAAAACACCGATCACTATTTCCAGCTTCTAGCTTGTAGCGCCCTCTTCATAAAACCATGAAATGATACAAGGCAGCTGATTACTGTCCAGCCTCTCCTCCCCACTGACTGTGTCTACAATCTGTCCCTCCTCACTCTGCTGCACAAGACAAACCAAGCTCAGGCTCTTGTGAAAATCAAGGCTCGTGTGTGCAGGCCTCCTGGAGTGGAGGAGGGTGTTTTAAAATCGAAGGGGGAGAGTGGAGGGGCAGTAATATGACACACTGGGCTGAGGAGTGGTGGGCGGAGTATAACTTTTATTAATGTGAGGTATTGGAATTGTTAAAACGAGCAAGGCCATACAATTAAAAGTAGAGCCTTTGGTAGTGTTGTAGCACAGAGACCTAGGCCTCTTTAACAGTTTCATCACATATAGATAGCATGGTTCCAAAGACATTTCTTCACTTTTCTCCATTGATCAGACCTTTGAGTATCAGAATTTGGATGTCGTGTTGAGGTTGTACAGGACTGTGGTGAGGCCTCCTTGGAATACTGTATCCAGTCTGGTCACCCAGGCTTCTCATTCCATACACACACCACCTTCTGAGTGAAAAAATTTGCCCCTTAGGTCATATTTAAATATTTCCCCTCTCACCTCAAATCTATGTCCTCTAGTTCTGAACTCCCCTAACCTTAGAAAAGGCCTTGACAATTCAACTTAATTTTATTGAACTTGATATTATTAAGCTGTAGAGAGTTCAGATGAGACAACGGATGTGTTCTTGGGAATGGAGAGAATGAGCAATTAGAAGAGGCTGGATTGGCTGGGACTTTTCTCACTGGAGAATATGTGATTGGAGGATGACATTACAGAGGTTTTTAAAAATCATGAGCGGTACATATAAGCTGAAGGTATCCCTGATGAAGGGCTTTTGCCTGAAATGTCGATTTTACTGCTCCTCGGATGCTGCCTGAACTGCTGTGCTTTACCAGCACCACTCTAATCTCGACCCAGATAAGCTGAAGGACGAATGTCTTTTCCCTAGAGTGAGAGATTCAAAACTGAGGGATATTTTAAGGTAAGAGGAGAAAGATTTACAAAAGTCATGTAAGGCAATTATTTTAGACAGAAGTTGGCTTGTGTAAGCAATGCACTTGCAGAATAAATGGTGAAAGCAACTACAATTACAACGTTTAAAAGATATTTTGATCAGTACATCGATAAGAAATCAGACTGAATGGTTTTGTGAGCACCTGCCCTCCCCCTCCCTCTCCGACGGAATACCTGTTAGTTTTCATCCTCTGCCACTGCCTGTGCAGTCGCGTGGGGAAGCCAGCAGAGGGTGGCATTGCAGCACTTTACCACAAAGAATGCCAGACCTGCCCCACACAGAGACACACTGGGACACACATAGGAATTGTGAAGACACAGCGTTGTGCCCTTCTGGTAATTGAAACTAAACGCCTAGAGAGGGTCAACTCGCCTCGTAACCTGTTAAAATATTAGTGACAGAGACTCCCAAACATAAAAAAAATTATTCTGTTAACTCTGAAAGTTAACAACTTTCACAACTCGGAGCCCCCTTTCTCTGAAGTGTTTATTACCTGGCTCCAACACTACAACATTACGGCAACTTAACTTCGAAAACCACACAGCCGCTGTCGTATTTGGTTTCTCCTTCCCGCTGAAGATCTCCTTCGGTCATCTTAGAGCATCGAACATAGAACATTACAGTGCAGTACAGGCCCTTCGGCCCTCGATGTTGAGCCTACGAATCGTACCAATCTGAAGTCCAACGAACCTACACTATTCCATGTACGTCCATATGGTTGTCCAATGACGACTTAAATACGCTTAAAGTTGGCGAATCTACTATCGTTGCAGGCAAAGCATTCCACAGCCTTACTACTCTCTGAGTAAAGAAACTACCTCTGATATCTGTCCTATATCTATCACCCTTCAATTTAAAGCTATGCCCCCTCGTGCTCGCCGTCACCAAACTCGCCGTCCACCCTATCTAACCCTCTGATTATCTTATATGTCTCTATTAAGTCGGGGTAAAAACAATGACTGCAGATGCTGGAAACCAGATTCTGGATCAGTGGTGCTGGAAGAGCACAGCAATTCAGGCAGCATCCGAGGACAGGCAAAATCGACGTTTCGGGCAAAAGCCCTTCATCAGGAATAAAGGCAGAGAGCCTGAAGCATGGAGAGATAAGCTAGAGGAGGGTGGGGGTGGGAGAGAGTGGCATAGAGTACAATAGGTCAGTGGGGAAGGAGATGAAGGTGATAGGTCAGGGAGGAGAGGGTGGAGTGGATAGGTGGAAAAGGAGCTGGGCAGGTCGGACAAGTCCGGACAGGTCAGGGGATCGAGTTTCTGGAGGTTAGAAGCTAGGATGAGGTGGGGGAAGGGGAAATGAGGAAACTGTTAAAATCCACATTGATGCCCTGGGGTTGAAGTGTTCCGAGGCGGAAGATGAGGCGTTCTTCCTCCAGGCGTCTGGTGGTGAGGGAGCGGCGGTGGAGGAGGCCCAGCACCTCCATATCCTCGGCAGAGTGGGAGGGGGAGTTGAAATGTTGAGCCACTGGGCGATGTGGTTGATTGGTGCGGGTGTCTCGGAGATGTTCCCTAAAGCGCTCTGCTAGGAGGCGCCCAGTCTCCCCAATGTAGAGGAGACCGCATCGGGAGCAACGGATACAATAGATGATATTAGTGGATGTGCAGGTAAAACTTCGATGGATGTGGAAAGCTCCTTTGGGGCCTTGGATGGAGGTGAGGGAGGAGGTGTGGGCGCAGGTTTTACAGTTCCTGCGGTGGCAGGGGAAAGTGCCAGGATGGGAGGGTGGGTCGTAGGGGGGCGTGGACCTGACCAGGTAGTCACGGAGGGAACGGTCTTTGCGGAAGGCGGAGAGGGGTGGGGAGGGAAATATATCCCTGGTGGTGGGGTCTGTTTGGAGGTGGCGGAAATGTCGGCGGATGATTTGGTTTATGCGAAGGTTGGTAGGGTGGAAGGTGAGCACCAGGGGCGTTCTGTCCTTGTTGCGGTTGGAGGGGTTGGGTCTGAGGGCGGAGGTGCGGGATGTGGATGAGATGCGTTGGAGGGCATCTTTAACCACGTGGGAAGGGAAATTGCGGTCTCTAAAGAAGGAGGCCATCTGGTGTGTTCTATGGTGGAACCGCTCCTCCTGGGAGCAGATACGGCGGAGGCGGAGGAATTGGGAATACGGGATGGCATTTTTGCAAGAGGTAGGGTGGGAAGAGGTGTAATCCAGGTAGCTGTGGGAGTCGGTGGGTTTGTAGAAGATGTCAGTGTCAAGTCGGTCGTCACTGATGGAGATGGAGAGGTCCAGGAAGGGGAGGGAGGTGTCAGAGATGGTCCAGGTAAATTTAAGGTCAGGGTGGAATGTGTTGGTGAAGTTGATGAATTGCTCAACCTCCTCGCGGGAGCACGAGGTGGCGCCAATGCAGTCATCAATGTAGCGGAGGAAGAGGTGGGGAGTGGTGCCGGTGTAATTACGGAAGATCAACTGCTCTACGTAGCCAACAAAGAGACAGGCATAGCTGGGGCCCATACGTGTGCCCATGGCTACCCCTTTGGTCTGGAGGAAGTGGGAGGATTCAAAGGAGAAATTGTTAAGGGTGAGGACCAGTTCGGCCAAACGAATGAGAGTGTCGGTGGAGGGGTACTGTTGGGAACGTCTGGAGAGGAAAAAACGGAGGGCTTGGAGGCCCTGGTCATGGCGGATGGAGGTGTAGAGGGATTGGATATCCATGGTGAAGATGAGGTGTTGGGGGCCAGGGAAACGGAAGTCTTGGAGGAGGTGGAGGGCGTGGGTGGTGTCTCGAACGTATGTGGGGAGTTCCTGGACTAGGGGGGATAGGACAGTGTCGAGGTAGGTAGAGATGAGTTCAGTGGGGCAGGAGCATGCTGAGACAATGGGTCGGCCAGGGTGGTCAGGCTTGTGGATCTTGGGAAGGAGGTAGAACCGGGCAGTGCGGGGTTCCCGGACTATGAGGTTGGAAGCTGTGGGTGGGAGATCTCCTGAGGTGATGAGGTTCTGTATGGTCTGGGAGATGATGGTTTGGTGATGGGGGGTGGGGTCATGGTCAAGGGGGCGGTAGGAAGAGGTGTCCTCGAGTTGGCGTTTGGCTTCAGCGATGTAGAGGTCAGTGCGCCAGACTACCACTGCGCCCCCTTTGTCCGCTGGCTTGATGGTGAGGTCAGGATTGGAGCAGAGGGATTGGAGGGCTGCGCGTTGTGAGGGTGAGAGGTTGGAGTGGGGGAGGGGGGTCGACAGGTTGAGGCGGTTAATGTCCCGGCGGCAGTTGGAAATGAAGAGGTCGAGGGCAGGTAATAGGCCAGCGCGGGGTGTCCAGGTGGATGCAGTGTGTTGGAGGTGGGCGAAGGGGTCCTCAGAAGGTGGGCGGGAGTCCTGATTGTGAAAGTAAGCTCGGAGGCGGAGGCGACGGAAGAATTGTTCGATGTCACGGCGTGTATTAAATTCATTGATGCGTGGACGGACGGGGACGAAGGTGAGTCCTTTGCTGAGGACTGATCGTTCGTCCTCAGTGAGGGGGAGGTCTGGGGGGATGGTGAAAACTCGGCAGGGCTGGGAGCTGGGAGTTGGTGTGGGTGTAGAGCTGGGAGTGGGGTCGGAGCCAGTACCTGGAGTGGGTGTGATGGTGGGGGGAATGGGGGTAGAGTCATGAGCAGGGGTAGTGTTCCCCTCAGGGTTCTGGGGGGTGGGGATAGTGACAGTGGGGTCTGTGGGGGGCGTGTCAGCAGAATGCAGGTGAGTGGCGTTGGTGGGGGCGGAAGTGGTGGCAAACACGGCAGTAGGGGTGGCGGAAGTCACTGAGGGTGTGGCATCGGCGATGATGTGAGGGCCGGAAGTGGCTGTGGGAGTGGCCATGATGGGGGCAGAAGTGACATCATCAATCAGCGTGGGGGTGGTAGCTGCATCAGCCGCATGGCTAATGGCGTTTCCGAGGCCAGGGGAATCTTCTGGAATGTTCAAGGAGCGCTGGTTATGGAGCTGGGTAGATAAAAGTTTGTTGTACTTACAGTTTTTGATGTTTGAGATGGAATTGAAATACTGTTTGTTGAGAGTATGAATTCTCCTGAGGATGTAGTACAGAGTGGGTCCTTTGCAATTCTGAGAGAGTGTGGCCCTCAGCTGAGGCAGGGCAGACTGTAGAGAGGTTAGGTACCGGCGCATTGCTGCAAGCGTGGAGCGGAGGATCTTGATGGAGAACCGTTGCTGGTGTTTTTGAATCTGTAATCTGTACTGTTTGTCCTGTTCAGGTCCGAACTCTGCTGGTTTAAAGGTGGTCCGGAGTCCGTGTGGGGTGAGTTGGTTACGGAGACAGGCACTGAGGAAGCAAATGTGGCTGTGATACCGAGTTTGTTTCAGGACATGGTTGAAGAGTTTCAGGGCTGAGGAAATGACCTGGGAGTTGCAATGAGAGAGAGACTCCCTGAGATTCTTGTAGAGAGAGGAGGAAAACTTCTTCAAGGCAGGCATCCTTGCAAGAGGATTCGCAGTAGGGTTAAAATCAACGAGGTAAAAACAATGACTGCAGATGCTGGAAACCAGATTCTGGATCAGTGGTGCTGGAAGAGCACAGCAATTCAGGCAGCATCCGAGGACAGGCAAAATCGACGTTTCGGGCAAAAGCCCTTCATCAGGAATAAAGGCAGAGAGCCTGAAGCATGGAGAGATAAGCTAGAGGAGGGTGGGGGTGGGAGAGAGTGGCATAGAGTACAATAGGTCAGTGGGGAAGGAGATGAAGGTGATAGGTCAGGGAGGAGAGGGTGGAGTGGATAGGTGGAAAAGGAGCTGGGCAGGTCGGACAAGTCCGGACAGGTCAGGGGATCGAGTTTCTGGAGGTTAGAAGCTAGGATGAGGTGGGGGAAGGGGAAATGAGGAAACTGTTAAAATCCACATTGATGCCCTGGGGTTGAAGTGTTCCGAGGCGGAAGATGAGGCGTTCTTCCTCCAGGCGTCTGGTGGTGAGGGAGCGGCGGTGGAGGAGGCCCAGCACCTCCATATCTATTAAGTCACCTATCAACCTTATTCTCTCCAACGAGAACAGCCTCAAGTCCCTCAGGCTGTAAGACCTTCCCTCCATACCAAGCAACATCCGATTAAATCTCATCTGCACACTTTCCAAAGCTTCCACATCCTTCTTATAATGTGGTGACCAGAACTGTACACAATACCCCAAGTGCGGCCACACCAGAGTTTTGTACAGCTGTAGCATAACCTCATGGTTCTGGAACTCGATCCCTCTATTAATATAAGCTAAAACACTGCATGGCTTCTTAACAACCCTGTCAACCTGGGTGGCAACTTTCAAGGATCTGTGTACATGGACACCGAGATCTCTCTGCTCATCTACATTACCAAGAATTCTCTCTGTTCATCAAACTACCAAGAATTTCTCTTTACTGCGAATATGCTTCACTTGAAAAGGTACCTTTGATAGAGAGTGTTTCCTAAATTCTTGCATGTGCTTTGATGGCATTTGGTTGATCTGGAATTTTCGAAATGCCTGAATTTTTAAATCCCCAATATCGGATTGTCTCATTGGTAGGATGCTTGAAAGCAATAAATTCAAACTCGATTTTGCTTTAATATCGTGGTTTTCAAGTTCAACTGATTGGTTAAATTCGAATTATTGTCGATACAGCAATCTAGTCAGCAATTTTATAGCCAAATGTTAATTTTTTTTTCAATTTTACAGTATACTGTGGGACCACTATCTAGTCCTATACGTAGGTGCTTGTAAACTCTCATTTCCAAACAGCATTCACTCTATTCAACAGTATTCAATGAGACAGACTGCACGTGTTAATTCAATGAGTAGAACTTTTCTCGTTTATTCAATGTCTCGGGTAAAGCTTTCATTCAATGTAACCATCTGCATTCATTCAAGCATTGAATCAAACTGCAATCATTGAGTCAATGAGTCAAACAGTATTAATCGATTCAATCAAACAAATTGCACACATTTATTCCATGAAACAAACTGCAAATGTTAATTTAATGAGTCGAGCTTTTCTCTTTCATTCAATGTCTCGAGCTTAACGCATTAATTCAATGAAACAAACTGCATTCATTAAATCATTCAATGAAATTTCTATCATTGAATCATTTACTTCGTGAATCAAACTGCACCCAATCTTTCAATGAGATACACTGCTACAGGAGTATAGCTGTATTCAATGCCACGAGCAAAACGTATTCATTCAATAAAGCAAACTGCTCGCATTCATTCAATGATACAAACTGCACGTCGTAATTCAATGAGTTGAGCTTCTCATTCATTCAATGTGTCAAGTTTAACGATTTCATTTAATGAAGCATTGAATCAAACTGCACTCAGTCATTCAACGAAACTGACTGCACGTGATAATTCAATGAGTTGAGCTAGTCTCATTCGTTCAATGGCACAAGCTTAACTCATTGATTCAATCAAACAAACTGCACACATTTATTCCATGAAACAAACTGCAAATGTTAAATCAATGAGTCGAGCTTTTCTCTTTCATTCAATGTCTCGAGCTGAACGCATTAATTCAAAGAATCAAATGCAATTTAATGAAACAAACTTCACTCATTTATGGAGTGAATTTTACTGCATTCATTCATACAATGAATCAAACCGCAAACATTTGTTCAATAAGAAACACCGCAAGTGCTAATCCAATGAATCGAGCTTTTGTTAGTCATTCGATGAAGCAAACTGCATTCAATGACTGTACGTGTTAATACAATGATTTCTCGTTTATTGAAAGTATCGAACTTAATGCTTACATTCAATGAAACCAACTCTTATCAAATGAATGTTTGCAGTTAGATTCACTGAATGAATGATTGCAGTTAAATTCACGCCATAAATAAGTGAAGTCTGTTTCATTTAATCAATGATTTTCATTTGATTCTTTGAATCAATGATAGAAATTTCATTGAATGATTTAATGAATGCAGTTTGTTTCATTGAATTATTGCGTTAAGATCGACATACAGAATGAAAGAGAAAAGCTCGACTCATTGAATTAACACAAGCAGTTTACTTCATGGAATAAATGTGTGCAGTTTGTTTGATTGAATCAATGAATTAAGCTTGTGCCATTGAACGAATGAGACTAGCTCAACTCATTGAATTGTCACGTGCAGTCAGTTTCGTTGAATGACTGAGTGCAGTTTGATTCAATGCTTCATTAAATGAAATCGTTAAATTTGACACATTGAATGAATGAGAAGCTCAACTCGTTGAATTACGACGTGCAGTTTGTGTCATTGAATGAATGCGAGCAATTTGTTTTATTGAATGAATGCGTTTTGCTCGTGGCATTGAATGAATAGCAGAAGCTATACAGATTCAATGATTGACTGAATGTAGTTTGTTTCATTGAATGAAAGACAAAAGCTCTACTCATTGAATTAAAACGAGCAGCTTGCTTCGTGGAATAAATGTGTGCAGTTTATCTGATTGAATCAATGCGTTAAGCTTATGTCTTTGAACGAATGAAACCAACTCTACTAATTAAATTATCTCGTGCAGTCTGTTTCATTGAATGAACTAGTGCAGGTTGATTCACTACGTTTGATTCAATGATTGAAGTTTGATTCAATGATTCAATGAATGCAATTTGTTTCATTGAATGAAATCGTTAAGCTTGACACATTGAATGAATGAGAGAAGCTCTACACATTGAATTAAGACGTGCAGTCTGTATCATTTAATGAATCCGCGCAGTTTGTTTCATTGAATAAATGCGTTTTGCTCGAGGCATCGAATGAACGGCTGGAACTCTACTCTTTGAATTAAGACGTGCAGTGTATTTCATTGAATGAATGGGTGCAGTTTGGTTCACGAAGTAAATGAGGTACGTTTATTTTATTGAATCGATTAATACTGTTTGATGGATTAGCTCAATGATTGCAGTTTGATTCAATGAATCATTGAATGAAAGTGTTGAGCTCGAAACATTGATTAAAAGAGAAAAGCTATTGAATTCACAAGTGCAGTCTGTTTCATTGAGTGAATGCTCACAGTTTGTTTCATTGAATGAGTGTGTGCAGTTTGTTTCTTTGAATCAATGCCTTAAACTTGTGGCATTAAATGAACGAATGAAGGGCTGCTCATTGAATTAACACATTCTGATTGTTCCATTGAATGAATAAGATCAGCTTTGACGCATAGAATGAGTGAGTAACTCATTAAAATAACAAGTGCCGTTTGTTTGAATGAATGCATGCAGTATGTTTGATTGAATGAATGGGTGCAGTTTGATTGACTATGTAAATGATTTCAGATTGTTTGATTGTATCGATTTATACTGTTCGTTTCATGGACTCAATGATTGCACTTCGATTCAATGATTGAATGAATGCAGTTGCTTTCATTGAATGAAAGCGTTAAGTTCGAGACATTGAATAAACGAGAAAAGCTCTACTCATTGAATAAACTAGTGCAGTTTGTTTCATTGAATGAACGCGTGCAGTTTCTTTCATTGAATGAAAGCCAAAAGCTCGATTCATTAATTTAGCACTTGCGGTGTTTCTTATCGAACGAATGTTGCAGTTTGATTGATTGACTGAATGAGTGCAGATAAATTCATAGAACATAGAACATAGAACATAGAAGAATACAGCGCAGTACAGGCCCTTGGGCCCTCGATGTTGCGCCGATCCAAGCCCACCTAAACTACACTAACCCACTATCCTCCATATACCTATCCAATGCCCTCTTAAATGCCCATAAAGAGGGAGAGTCCACCACTGTTACTGGCAGGGCATTCCATGAACTAACGACTCGCTGAGTGAAGAACCTACCCCTAACATCAGTCCTATATCTACCCCCCCTTAATTTAAAGCTATGCCCCCTTGTAATACCCGACTCAATACGCGGGAAAAGGTTCATACTGTCGACCCTAACTAACCCCCTAATCATCTTGTACACCTCAATCAAGTCACCCCTAAACCTTCTTTTCTCTAGTGAAAACAGCCCCAAGTGCCTCAGTCTTTCCTCATACGATTTTCCTTCCATACCAGGCAACATCCTGGTAAACCTCCTCTGCACCCGTTCCAATGCCTCCACATCCTTCCTATAGTATGGCGACCAAAACTGCACACAATATTCCAGATGCGGCCGTACCAGAGTCTTATACAACTGCATCATGACCTCAGGACTCCGGAACTCAATTCCTCTACCAATAAAAGCCAGTACGCCATATGCCTTCCTCACCGCACTATTTACCTGGGTGGCAACTTTCAGAGATCTGTGTACATGGACACCAAGATCCCTCTGCTCATCCACACTACCAAGTATCCGACCATTAGCCCAGTACCCCATCTTTTTGTTATTCTTCCCAAAGTGAATCACCTCGCACTTAGCTACATTGAATTCCATCTGCCACCTTTCTGCCCAGCTCTGCAGCTTCTCTATATCCTGCTGTAACCTGCCACATGCTTCCTCACTGTCAACAACTCCTCCGACTTTCGTGTCATCCGCAAACTTGCTCACCCAACCTTCTAACCCCTCTTCCAGGTCATTTATAAAAATGACAAACAGCAATGGTCCCAAAACAGATCCTTGCGGAACACCGCTAGTGACGGCACTCCATGAAGAAACTTTGCCATCAACTACTACCCTCTGTCTTCTTCCATCCAGCCAATTCCTAATCCAAACCTCCAACTCACCCTCAATGCCATATCTCCGTATTTTCTGCAGTAGCCTACCATGGGGAACCTTATCAAACGCCTTACTAAAATCCATATATACCACATCTACCGCTTTCCCCTCATCAACCTCCTTCGTCACCTTTTCAAAGAATTCAATAAGGTTTGTGAGGCACGACTTGCCCTTCACAAAACCATGCTGACTATCCTTGATCACATTATTCCTATCTAGATGTGCATAAATCCTATCCCTTACAATTCTCTCTAAGACTTTGCCCACAACAGAAGTGAGACTCACCGGCCTATAGTTACTAGGGCTATCCCTACTCCCCTTTTTGAACAAGGGAACCACATTTGCTATCCTCCAGTCTTCTGGGACTACTCCTGTAGACAAAGAGGACATAAAAATCAAGGCCAATGGCTCTGCAATCTCCTCCCTTGCTTCCCAGAGAATCCTAGGATAAATGCCATCAGGCCCAGGGGACTTATCTATTTTCACCTTTTCCAGGATTTCCAACACCTCTTCTCTACATACCTCAAAGCCATCCATTCTACTTATTTGTGCCTCAGTATTCTCATCGACAACAATGCCCTGTTCCTGAGTGAATACTGAAGAAAAGTATTCATTCAGTGTCTCCCCAATCTCTTCCGCCTCCACACGCAACTTCCCCCTACTATCCTTGACTGGACCTATTCCTACCCTAGTCATTCTTTTATTCCTAACATACCTATAGAAAGCCTTAGGGTTTTCCCTAATCCTATCTACTAAGGACCTTTCATGTCCCCTCCTTGCTGCTTTTAGCTCTCTCTTCAGGTCCTTCCTGGCTACCCTATAACTCTCAATCGCCCCAATTGAACCTTCACGTCTCATCTTGAGATAGGCCGCCCTCTTCCATTTAACAAGGGATTCCAATTCCTTATTAAACCACGGCTCCCTCGCACGACCCTTTCCTACCTGCCTGACAGGTACATAATTATCAAGGACACTCAATAGTTGCCCCTTGAACAAGTTCCACATATCATTTACACTCTTGCCTTGGAGTCTACTTTTCCAAGCCACACATCCTAAGTCATGCCTCACCGCATCATAATTTCCCTTACCCCAGCTATAATTCATTCCATAAATGAGTGAAGTTTGTTTCATTTAATCAATGAATTACCGTTGATTCTTTGAATCATTGAAGTTTGATTCAATGAATGCATGAATGCAGTTTGTTTCTCTGAAATAAAGCGTTAAGCTCGAGACAATGAATGGAAGAGAAAAGCTCTTCTCATCGAATTAACACAAGCAGTTTACTTCATGGAATAAATGTGTGCAGCTTGTTCGATTGAATCAATGTGTTAACCTCGTGTCATTGAAAGAATGAGACTCGCTCTACTCATTGAATTATCACGTGCAGTCCGTTTTATTGAATGAACGAGTGCAATTTGATTCACTAAACAATTGAGCTACGGTTTGTTTCATTGAAACAATGAATAACGTTTGATTCATTGAATCAATGATTGAAATTTGATTCAATGATTCAAGGAATGTAGTTTGTTTCCTTGAATCAATGTGCTATTCTTTCCACATTGAATGAATAAGAGTAACTCCACTCATGGAATTATCACGTGCAGCCTGTTTCATTGAATGAATGAGTGCAGTTTTATTCACTAAATAAGTGAGTTAGGTTTGATTCATTTTAACAATGAATGATTAAATGAATGCGGTTTTTTTCGTTGTATGATAGCGTTAGGATGACACCTTGAATGAATAAATGCACGTATTATTCATTGAAGTAATACGTGCAGCCTGTTTGATTGAACGAATGCATGCAGTTAGTTTCATTGAATGAACGCGTGCAGATTGATTCATTGAATTAAAGAATACTGTTAAAAACACTCCATAAATGAGTGAAGTTTGTTTTATTAAATCAATGAATTACATTTGATTCTTTGAATCAATATTAGAAAATTGATTCAATGAATGAATGCCGTTTGTTTCATTGCATTAAAGCGTAAAGCACAAGACATTGAATGAATGAGAGTAGCTCTTTTCATTGAGTTATTTTGTGCATTCTGTTTCATGGAATAAACGAGTGCAGTTTGATCCAGTAAATACATGAGTTACGTAAATAACGTTTGATTCATTGAGCGTTAAGCTCGAGACATTGAATAAACGTTCATTAAAACATGCAGTCTGTTTCATTGAATGACTGCATGCCGATGATTGAAGAGAAACTCGACTCATTGAATTAACACGTGTCGTTTGTTTCATGGAATTAATGTGTGCAGTTTGTTTGATGGAATCAGCTTGTTCCATTGAATGAATAAATTGAATGCATGGCAGTGTCTCTAATATTGAATTAACACGTGCAGTGTGTTTCATTGAAAGAATGAGCGCACCTTGGATCCCTAAGCCTCTGAGTTAAGTATGTTTCATTGAATCGATTAATACAGTTTGATTCATTGACTCAAAGATGGCAGTGTGATTCAATGATTGAATGAATGCACTTCGTTTAATTGAATGAAAGCATTAACCTCGAGACATTGAATAAAAGAGAAATGCTCTACTCATTGAATGAACACGTGCAGTCTGTTTCATTGAATGAACACATGCAGTTTCTTTCATTGAATGAATGGCAAAAGCTCGATTCATTGGATTAGCACTTGCAGTTTTTCTCATTGAATGAATGCAGTTTAGATTCACTCCATGAATGAGTGAAGTTTGTTTCTTGAAATCAAAGAATTACATTTGATTCTTTGATTCAATGATTGAAGTTTGATTCAATGAATGAATGAATGCTGTTTGTTTCATTGAATTAAAGCGTAAAGCTCAAGAAATTGAATGAATGAGAGTAAGTCTTTTCATTGAATTCTCACGACCAGCCTGTTTCATGGAAACAACGAGTGCAGGTCGATCCACTGAATAAGTGAGTTAAGTTTGTTTTATTTAAAGGATAAATACCGTTTGATTCATTGAGCGTTAGGCTCGAGACATTGAATAAACGAGAAAAGCTCTTCTCATTGAATTAAAACGTGCAGTCGGTTTCATTGAATGACTGGCTGAAGATCGATTCATTGGATTAGCAGTTGCAGTGATTCTCAATGAATTCATGAATGCAGTTTGTTTGATTGAATCAATGCGTTAAGCTTGTGTGATTTAATGAATGTGAGTAGCTCTACTCATTGAATTATGACATGCAGTCTGTTTTATGGAATCAACAAGTGCAGTTTAATTCACTAAATAAGTGAGTTAAGTTTGTTTCATTGAAACAATGACTAACGTTTGATTCATTGAATCAATGATTGTAGTTTCATTCAATAATTCATCGAATGCAGTCTGTTTCAATGAATGAATGTATTCAGCTCGTGGCGTTAAAAGAATGGCGGAAGATCTACTCTTTGAACGAACAGTGTGTTTCATTGGATGAATGGCTGCAGTTTGATTCACTAAGTAAATGAATTGTTTGTTTCATTGGATCATTGAATACGGTTTGATTCATTGACTGAATGATTGCAGTTTGATTCAATGATTGAATGAATGCAGTTGGTTTCATTTCATTATTGAATAAAGGAGAAAAGCTCTAATCATTGAATAAACACAAGCAGTCTGTTTCATTGAATGTAGTTTCTTTCATTGAGTGAATGGAAAAGCTCGATTCATGGGATTCGAACTTGCAGTGTTTCTCATTGATTGAATGTTCTCCAGCTTCATCATTTCCCCTCGCCCCACCTTTCCTCAGTCCTAACCCTCAGACTCAGCACCGCCTTCTTGACGTGCAATCTTCGTCCCGACATCTCCGCCCCCACCCTCTCTCCGGCCTATCGCCCTCACCTTAACATCCTTCCACCTATCCCATTCCCAACGCCCCTCCCCCAAATTCCTTCTCCCTACCTTTTATCTTAGCCTGCTTGGCACGCCCTCTTCATTCTAGAAGAAGGGCTTTTGCCCGAAACGTCGATGCTCCTTCTCCAAGCGCAGTTTGTTTTATTGAATTAAAGCGTAAAGCTCAAGACATTGAATGAATGAGAGTAGCTCCACACACTTAATTATCACGAGCAGTCAGTTTAATAGATCCACTAAAAAAGTGAGTTCAGTTTGTTTCATTGAAACGATGAATAGCGTTTGATTCATTGAGCATTAAGATGGAGACATTGAATAAACGAGAAAAGATCTTCTCATTGAATTAAAACGTGCAGTCTGTTTCACTGAATGACTGCATGCCGTTTGTTTCTTCGAATGAACGCGTGCAGTTTCTTTCACTGAATGCATGGCTAAAGCTCGATTGATTGGATTAGAAGTTGCAGTGATTCTCAATGAATGCATGAATGCATTTTGTTTGATTGAATCAATGCGTTACGCTTGTGGCATTGAATGAATAAGAGTAGCTCCACTCACTTAATTATCACGTGCAGTCTGTTTCATGGAATCAAAAAGTGCAGTTTAATTCACAAAATAAGTTTGTTTCAATGATACAATTACTAACGTTTGATTCATTGAATCAATGATGTTGTTTGATTCAATGATTCGATGAATGCAATTTGTTTCATTGAATGAAAGCATTAAGCTCATGACATTGAATGAATTCTCGACTCATTGAATGCTCGACTCATTGAATTAACACGGGCAGTCTGTTTCATTGATCGCATGCATGCAGTCTGTTTCATTGAATAAACGCGTGCAGTTTCGTTTTTCGAATGGATGGCAAAAGTTCGATTCATTGAATTAACAGTTGCAGTGTTTCTCATTGAATGAATGATCGTAGTTAGATTCACTCCATAAATAAGTAGTTTGTTTCGTTAAATTAATGAATTACATTTGATTCTTTGAGACAATGATTGAAGTTTGATTCAATGAGTGCACGAATGCAGTTTGTTTCTGTATACGCTCGAGACATTGAATGAATGGATGAAGCTTGAGGCATTGAATAAACATTTGCAGTTTGTTTCATGGAATAAATGTTTGATTTGATTGAATCAATGCGTTAAGCATGTGGCATTGGATGAATGAGCGTAGCTCTACTCATTGTATTATCACGTGCAGTCTGTTTCAAGGAATCAAGTGCAGATTAATTCACTAAATAAGTGAGTTAAGTTTGTTTCATTCAAACAATGAATAACGTTAAATTCATTGAATCAATGATTGTAGTTTGCTTCAATGATTCAACGAATGCAGTTTGTTTCATTGAAAGAAAGCGTTAAACTCGTGACATTGAATGAAAGAGAAAACCTAGTCTCATTGAATTAACGTGTGCAGTTGTTTCATTGAACGAATGCCTGGAGTTTGTTTCATTGAATGAACGCGTGCAGTTTTTTTTCGAATGAATGGCAAAAGGTCGATTCATTGAATTAAAATGAGCAGTCCGTTTCATTGAATGAATGCATGCAGTTTGTTTCATTGAATGAAAGCATGAAGCTCGAAACGTTGATTAAAGGAGAAACATTCTCGTTAAATTAGCAAGAGCAGTCTGTTTGATTGAATAAATGCATGCAGTTAGTTTCATTGAATAAATAAATGCAGTTAGATTCATTCCGTAAATGAGTGAAGTTTGGTTCATTAAATCAATGAATTACTTTTGATTCTTTGGATCAATGATTGGTGGTTGATTCAATGAATGAACGAATGCAGTTTGATTCTTTGAATTAAAGCGTTAAGCTGGAGACATTGAAGGAATGACAGAAGCTCTACTCATTGAATTAGCATGTGCAGTTTGTTTCATGGAATAAATGTGCAGTTTGTTTTGATTGAATCAATGCGTTAAGCTTGTGGCACTGAATGAATGAGAGTAGCTCTACTTATTGAATTTTCACGTGCAGTTTGTTTCATTGAAAGAACGAGGGCAGTCTGATTCAATACATAAGTGAGTTAAGTTTGTTTCATTGAAACACGTGCAGTTTGCTTGAAGGAATAAATGTGTGCAGTTTGTTTGATTGAATCAATGCGTTAAGCTTGTGTCATTGAACGAATGAGACGAGCTCAACTCATTAAATTATCACGTGCAGTCTGTTTCATTGAATAAACAGTGCAGTTTGCTTGTATCTTTGAACCACTAAGTAAATGAGCTAAGTTTGTTTCATTGAATCGTTGAATAAGGTTTCATTCATTGAATCAATGATTGTAGTTTGATTCAAAGATTCAATGAATACCGTTTGTTTCATCGAGTGAAAGCGTTAAGCTCGAGACATTAAATTAATGAGAAAAGCTCTACTCATTGACTTACGTGCAGACTGTTGCATTGAATGACTGCATGCAGTTTGTTTCATTGAATGAACGCGCACAGTTTCTTTCATTGAATGAATGAATGTGTTTTGCTCGTGGCAATGAATGAATGGCAGAAGCTGTACTCTTTGAATTAACTCGTGCAGTGTGTTTCATTGCGTTTATTGTGTCATTGAATCAAACTTCAAACAGTGATTCACGTGCAGTCTGTTTTATTCAATGATTCACTAAACAAGTGAGTTAAGTTTGTTTCATTGAAACAATGAATAACGTTTGATTAATTGAATCAATGATTGTAGTTTGATTCAATGATTCAATTAATGCAGTCTGTTTCATTGAATGAAAGCGGGAAGCTCGAGACATCGAATAAACGAGAAAAGCTCTACTCATTGAATTACTTGAATTCATTGAATGAATGCATGCAGCTTGTTTCATTGGATGATCACATGCAGTCTTTTTCATTGAATGAACAAGTGCAGTTTCTTTCATTGAATGAATGGCAAAAGCTCGATTCATTGGATTAGCACTTGCAGTTTTTCTCACTGAATGAATGCAGTTTAGATTCACTCCATGAATGAGTGAAGTTTGTCTCATGAAATCAATGAATTACATTTGATTCTTTGATTCAATGATTGAAGTTTGATTCAATGAATGAATGAATGCTGTTTGTTTCATTGAGTTAAAACGTAAAGCTCAAGAAATTAAAGGAATGAGAGTAAGTCTTTTCATTGAATTCTCACGACCAGCCTGTTTCATGGAAACAACGAGTGCAGGTCGATCCACTGAATAAGTGAGTTAAGTTTGTTTCATTTAAAGGATAAATACCGTTTGATTCGTTGAGCGTTAGGATCGAGACATTGAATAAACGAGAAAAGCTCTTCTCATTGAATTAAAATGTGCAGTCGGTTTCATTGAATGACTGGCTGAAGATCGATTCATTGGATTAGCAGTTGCAGTGATTCTCAATGAATTCATGAATGCAGTTTGTTTGATTGAATCAATGCGTTAAGCTTGTGTGATTTAATGAAGGTGAGTAGCTCTACTCATTGAATTATGACATGCAGTCTGTTTTATGAATCAACAAGTGCAGTTTAATTCACTAAATAAGTGAGTTAAGTTTGTTTCATTGAAACAATGACTAACGTTTGATTCATTGAATCAATGATTGTAGTTTCATTCAATAATTCATCGAATGCAGTCTGTTTCAATGAATGAATGTGTTCAGCTCGTGGCGTTAAAAGAATGGCGGAAGATCTACTCTTTGAAGGAACAGTGTGTTTCATTGGATGAATGGCTGCAGTTTGATTCACTAAGTAAATGAATTGTTTGTTTCATTGGATCATTGAATACGGTTTGATTCATTGACTGAATGATTGCAGTTTGATTCAATGATTGAATGAATGCAGTTGGTTTCATTTCATTATTGAATAAAGGAGAAAAGCTCTAATCATTGAATAAACACAAGCAGTCTGTTTCATTGAATGCAGTTTCTTTCATTGAGTGAATGGAAAAGCTCGATTCATGGGATTCGAACTTGCAGTGTTTCTCATTGATTGAATGTTCTCCAGCTTCATCATTTCCCCTCGCCCCACCTTTCCTCAGTCCTAACCCTCAGACTCAGCACCGCCTTCTTGACCTGCAATCTTCGTCCCGACATCTCCGCCCCCACCCTCTCTCCGGCCTATCGCCCTCACCTTAACATCCTTCCACCTATCGCATTCCCAACGCCCCTCCCCCAAATTCCTTCTCCCTACCTTTTATCTTAGCCTGCTTGGCACGCCCTCTTCATTCCAGAAGAAGGGCTTTTGCCCGAAACGTCGATGCTCCTTCTCCAAGCGCAGTTTGTTTTATTGAATTAAAGCGTAAAGCTCAAGACATTGAATGAATGAGAGTAGCTCCACACACTTAATTATCACGAGCAGTCAGTTTAATAGATCCACTAAATAAGTGAGTTCAGTTTGTTTCATTGAAACGATGAATAGCGTTTGATTCATTGAGCGTTAATGTGGAGACATTGAATAAACGAGAAAAGATCTTCTCATTGAATTAAAACGTGCAGTCTGTTTCACTGAATGACTGCATGCCGTTTGTTTCTTCGAAAGAACGCGTGCAGTTTCTTTCACTGAATGCATGGCTAAAGCTCGATTGATTGGATTAGAAGTTGCAGTGATTCTCAATGAATGCATGAATGCATTTTGTTTGATTGAATCAATGCGTTACGCTTGTGGCATTGAATGAATAAGAGTAGCTCCACTCACTTAATTATCACGTGCAGTCTGTTTCATGGAATCAAAAAGTGCAGTTTAATTCACTAAATAAGTGAGTAAAGTTTGTTTCAATGATACAATTACTAACGTTTGATTCATTGAATCAATGATGTTGTTTGATTCAATGATTCGATGAATGCAATTTGTTTCATTGAATGAAAGCGTTAAGCTCATGACATTGAATGAATTCTCTACTCATTGAATGCTCGACTCATTGAATTAACACGGGCAGTCTGTTTCATTGATCGCATGCATGCAGTCTGTTTCATTGAATAAACGCGTGCAGTTTCGTTTTTCGAATGAATGGCAAAAGTTCGATTCATTGAATTAACAGTTGCAGTGTTTCTCATTGAATGAATGATCGTAGTTAGATTCACTCCATAAATAAGTGGTTTGTTTCGTTAAATTAATGAATTACATTTGATTCTTTGAGACAATGATTGAAGTTTGATTCAATGAGTGCACGAATGCAGTTTGTTTCTGTATACGCTCGAGACATTGAATGAATGGATGAAGCTTGAGGCATTGAATAAACATTTGCAGTTTGTTTCATGGAATAAATGTGTGCAGTTTGTTTGATTGAATCAATGCGTTAAGCATGTGGCATTGGATGAATGAGCGTAGCTCTACTCATTGTATTATCACGTGCAGTCTGTTTCAAGGAATCAAGTGCAGATTAATTCACTAAATAAGTGAGTTAAGTTTGTTTCATTCAAACAATGAATAACGTTAAATTCATTGAATCAATGATTGTAGTTTGCTTCAATGATTCAACGAATGCAGTTTATTTCATTGAAAGAAAGCGTTAAACTCGTGACATTGAATGAAAGAGAAAACCTAGTCTCATTGAATTAACGTGTGCAGTTGTTTCATTGAATGAACGCGTGCAGTTTTTTTCGAATGAATGGCAAAAGGTCGATTCATTGAATTAAAATGAGCAGTCCGTTTCATTGAATGAATGCATGCAGTTTGTTTCATTGAATGAAAGCATGAAGCTCGAAACGTTGAATAAACGAGAAACATTCTCGTTAAATTAGCAAGAGCAGTCTGTTTGGTTGAATAAATGCATGCAGTTAGTTTCATTGAATAAATAAATGCAGTTAGATTCATTCCGTAAATGAGTGAAGTTTGGTTCATTAAATCAATGAATTACTTTTGATTCTTTGGATCAATGATTGGTGGTTGATTCAATGAATGAACGAATGCAGTTTGATTCTTTGAATTAAAGCGTTAAGCTGGAGACATTGAAGGAATGACAGAAGCTCTACTCATTGAATTAGCATGTGCAGTTTGTTTCATGGAATAAATGTGCAGTTTGTTTTGATTGAATCAATGCGTTAAGCTTGTGGCACTGAATGAATGAGAGTAGCTCTACTTATTCAATTTTCACGTGCAGTTTGTTTCATTTAAAGAACGAGGGCAGTCTGATTCACTACATAAGTGAGTTAAGTTTGTTTCATTGAAACACGTGCAGTTTGCTTGAAGGAATAAATGTGTGCAGTTTGTTTGAATGAATCAAAGCGTTAAGCTTGTGTCATTGAACGAATGAGACGAGCTCAACTCATTAAATTATCACGTGCAGTCTGTTTCATTGAATAAACAGTGCAGTTTGCTTGTAACTTTGAACCACTAAGTAAATGAGCTAAGTTTGTTTCATTGAATCGTTGAATAAGGTTTCATTCATTGAATCAATGATTGTAGTTTGATTCAAAGATTCAATGAATACCGTTTGTTTCATCGAGTGAAAGCGTTAAGCTCGAGACATTAAATTAATGAGAAAAGCTCTGCTCATTGACTTACGTGCAGACTGTTGCATTGAATGACTGCATGCAGTTTGTTTCATTGAATGAACGCGCACAGTTTCTTTCATTGAATGAATGAATGTGTTTTGCTCGTGGCAATGGCAGAAGCTGTACTCTTTGAATTAACTCGTGCAGTGTGTTTCATTGCGTTTATTGTTTCATTGAATCAAACTTCAAACAGTGATTCACGTGCAGTCTGTTTTATTCAATGAACGAGTGCAGTGTGATTCACTAAACAAGTGAGTTAAGTTTGTTTCATTGAAACAATGAATAACGTTTGATTAATTGAATCAATGATTGTAGTTTGATACAATGATTCAATTAATGCAGTCTGTTTCATTGAATGAAAGCGGGAAGCTCGAGACATTGAATAAACGAGAAAGGCTCTACTCATTGAATTACTTGAATTCATTGAATGAATGCATGCAGCTTGTTTCATTGGATGATCACATGCAGTCTTTTTCATTGAATGAACAAGTGCAGTTTCTTTCATTCAATGAATGGCAAAAGCTCGATTCATTGGATTAGCACTTGCAGTTTTTCTCATTGAATGAATGCAGTTTAGATTCACTCCATGAATGAGTGAAGTTTGTTTCATGAAATCAATGAATTACATTTGATTCTTTGATTCAATGATTGAAGTTTGATTCAATGAATGAATGAATGCTGTTTGTTTCATTGAGTTATAACGTAAAGCTCAAGAAATTAAAGGAATGAGAGTAAGTCTTTTCATTGAATTCTCACGACCAGCCTGTTTCATGGAAACAACGAGTGCAGGTCGATCCACTGAATAAGTGAGTTAAGTTTGTTTCATTTAAAGGATAAATACCGTTTGATTCATTGAGCGTTAGGCTCGAGACATTGAATAAACGAGAAAAGCTCTTCTCATTGAATTAAAACGTGCAGTCGGTTTCATTGAATGACTGGCTGAAGATCGATTCATTGGATTAGCAGTTGCAGTGATTCTCAATGAATTCATGTATGCAGTTTGTTTGATTGAATCAATGCGTTAAGCTTGTGTCATTTAATGAATGTGAGTAGCTCTACTCATTGAATTATGACATGCAGTCTGTTTTATGGAATCAACAAGTGCAGTTTAATTCACTAAATAAGTGAGTTAAGTTTGTTTCATTGAAACAATGACTAACGTTTGATTCATTGAATCAATGATTGTAGTTTCATTCAATAATTCATCGAATGCAGTCTGTTTCAATGAATGAATGTGTTCAGCTCGTGGCGTTAAAAGAATGGCGGAAGATCTACTCTTTGAACGAACAGTGTGTTTCATTGGATGAATGGTTGCAGTTTGATTCACTAAGTAAATGAATTGTTTGTTTCATTGGATCATTGAATACGGTTTGATTCATTGACTGAATGATTGCAGTTTGATTCAATGATTGAATGAATGCAGTTGGTTTCATTTCATTATTGAATAAAGGAGAAAAGCTCTAATCATTGAATAAACACAAGCAGTCTGTTTCATTGAATGCAGTTTCTTTCATTGAGTGAATGGAAAAGCTCGATTCATGGGATTCGAACTTGCAGTGTTTCTCATTGATTGAATGTTCTCCAGCTTCATCATTTCCCCTCGCCCCACCTTTCCTCAGTCCTAACCCTCAGACTCAGCACCGCCTTCTTGACCTGCAATCTTCGTCCCGACATCTCCGCCCCCACCCTCTCTCCGGCCTATCGCCCTCACCTTAACATCCTTCCACCTATCGCATTCCCAACGCCCCTCCCCCAAATTCCTTCTCCCTACCTTTTATCTTAGCCTGCTTGGCACGCCCTCTTCATTCCAGAAGAAGGGCTTTTGCCCGAAACGTCGATGCTCCTTCTCCAAGCGCAGTTTGTTTTATTGAATTAAAGCGTAAAGCTCAAGACATTGAATGAATGAGAGTAGCTCCACACACTTAATTATCACGAGCAGTCAGTTTAATAGATCCACTAAAAAAGTGAGTTCAGTTTGTTTCATTGAAACGATGAATAGCGTTTGATTCATTGAGCATTAAGATGGAGACATTGTATAAACGAGAAAAGATCTTCTCATTGAATTAAAACGTGCAGTCTGTTTCACTGAATGACTGCATGCCGTTTGTTTCTTCGAATGAACGCGTGCAGTTTCTTTCACTGAATGCATGGCTAAAGCTCGATTGATTGGATTAGAAGTTGCAGTGATTCTCAATGAATGCATGAATGCATTTTGTTTGATTGAATCAATGCGTTACGCTTGTGGCATTGAATGAATAAGAGTAGCTCCACTCACTTAATTATCACGTGCAGTCTGTTTCATGGAATCAAAAAGTGCAGTTTAATTCACTAAATAAGTGAGTAAAGTTTGTTTCAATGATACAATTACTAACGTTTGATTCATTGAATCAATGATGTTGTTTGATTCAATGATTCGATGAATGCAATTTGTTTCATTGAATGAAAGCATTAAGCTCATGACATTGAATGAATTCTCGACTCATTGAATGCTCGACTCATTGAATTAACACGGGCAGTCTGTTTCATTGATCGCATGCATGCAGTCCGTTTCATTGAATAAACGCGTGCAGTTTCGTTTTTCGAATGAATGGCAAAAGGTCGATTCATTGAATTAATAGTTGCAGTGTTTCTCATTGAATGAATGATCGTAGTTAGATTCACTCCATAAATAAGTGGTTTGTTTCGTTAAATTAATGAATTACATTTGATTCTTTGAGACAATGATTGAAGTTTGATTCAATGCGTGCACGAATGCAGTTTGTTTCTGTATACGCTCGAGACATTGAATGAATGGATGAAGCTTGAGGCATTGAATAAACATTTGCAGTTTGTTTCATGGAATAAATGTGTGCAGTTTGTTTGATTGAATCAATACGTTAAGCACGTGGCATTGGATGAATGAGAGTAGCTCTACTCATTGTATTATCACGTGCAGTCTGTTTCAAGGAATCAAGTGCAGATTAATTCACTAAATAAGTGAGTTAAGTTTGTTTCATTCAAACAATGAATAACGTTAAATTCATTGAATCAATGATTGTAGTTTGCTTCAATGATTCAACGAATGCAGTTTGTTTCATTGAAAGAAAGCGTTAAACTCGTGACATTGAATGAAAGAGAAAACCTAGTCTCATTGAATTAACGTGTGCAGTTGTTTCATTGAACGAATGCCTGGAGTTTGTTTCATTGAATGAACGCGTGCAGTTTTTTTTTCGAATGAATGGCAAAAGGTCGATTCATTGAATTAAAATGAGCAGTCCGTTTCATTGGATGAATGCATGCAGTTTGTTTCATTGAATGAAAGCATTAAGCTCGAAACGTTGAATAAACGAGAAACATTCTCGTTAAATTAGCAAGAGCAGTCTGTTTGATTGAATAAATGCATACAGTTAGTTTCATTGAATAAATAAATGCAGTTAGATTCATTTCGTAAATGAGTGAAGTTTGGTTCATTAAATCAATGAATTACATTTGATTCTTTGGATCAATGATTGGTGTTTGATTCAATGAATGAACGAATGCAGTTTGATTCTTTGAATTAAAGCGTTAAGCTGGAGACATTGAAGGAATGACAGAAGCTCTACTCATTGAATTAGCATGTGCAGTTTGTTTCATGGAATAAATGTGCAGTTTGTTTTGATTGAATCAATGCGTTAAGCTTGTGGCACTGAATGAATGAGAGTAGCTCTACTTATTGAATTTTCACGTGCAGTTTGTTTCATTGAAAGAACGAGGGCAGTCTGATTCACTACATAAGTGAGTTAAGTTTGTTTCATTGAAACACGTGCAGTTTGCTTGAAGGAATAAATGTGTGCAGTTTGTTTGATTGAATCAATGCGTTAAGCTTGTGTCATTGAACGAATGAGACGAGCTCAACTCATTAAATTATCACGTGCAGTCTGTTTCATTGAATAAACAGTGCAGTTTGATTGTTTCTTTGAACTACTAAGTAAATGAGCTAAGTTTGTTTCATTGAATCGTTGAATAAGGTTTCATTCATTGAATCAATGATTGTAGTTTGATTCAAAGATTCAATGAATACCGTTTGTTTCATCGAGTGAAAGCGTTAAGCTCGAGACATTAAATTAATGAGAAAAGCTCTACTCATTGACCTACGTGCAGACTGTTGCATTGAATGACTGCATGCAGTTTGTTTCATTGAATGAACGCGCACAGTTTCTTTCATTGAATGAATGAATGAATGTGTTTTGCTCGTGGCAATGAATGAATGGCAGAAGCTGTACTCTTTGAATTAACTCGTGCAGTGTGTTTCATTGCGTTTATTGTGTCATTGAATCAAACTTCAAACAGTGATTCACCTGCAGTCTGTTTTATTCAATGAACGAGTGCAGTGTGATTCACTAAACAAGTGAGTTAAGTTTGTTTCATTGAAACAATGAATAACGTTTGATTAATTGAATCAATGATTGTAGTTTGATACAATGATTCAATTAATCCAGTCTGTTTCATTGAATGAAAGCGGGAAGCTCGAGACATTGAATAAACGAGAAAAGCTCTACTCATTGAATTACTTGAATTCATTGAATGAATGCATGCAGCTTGTTTCATTGGATGATCACATGCAGTCTTTTTCATTGAATGAACAAGTGCAGTTTATTTCATTGAATGAATGGCAAAAGCTCGATTCATTGGATTAGCACTTGCAGTTTTTCTCATTGAATGAATGCAGTTTAGATTCACTCCATGAATGACTGAAGTTTGTTTCATGAAATCAATGAATTACATTTGATTCTTTGATTCAATGATTGAAGTTTGATTCAATGAATGAATGAATGCTGTTTGTTTCATTGAGTTAAAACGTAAAGCTCAAGAAATTAAAGGAATGAGAGTAAATCTTTTCATTGAATTCTCACGACCAGCCTGTTTCATGGAAACAACGAGTGCAGGTCGATCCACTGAATAAGTGAGTTAAGTTTGTTTCATTTAAAGGATAAATACCGTTTGATTCATTGAGCGTTAGGCTCGAGACATTGAATAAACGAGAAAAGCTCTTCTCATTGAATTAAAACGTGCAGTCGGTTTCATTGAATGACTGGCTGAAGATCGATTCATTGGATTAGCAGTTGCAGTGATTCTCAATGAATTCATGTATGCAGTTTGTTTGATTGAATCAATGCGTTAAGCTTGTGTCATTTAATGAATGTGAGTAGCTCTACTCATTGAATTATGACATGCAGTCTGTTTTATGGAATCAACAAGTGCAGTTTAATTCACTAAATAAGTGAGTTAAGTTTGTTTCATTGAAACAATGACTAACGTTTGATTCATTGAATCAATGATTGTAGTTTCATTCAACAATTCATCGAATGCAGTCTGTTTCAATGAATGAATGTGTTCAGCTCGTGGCGTTAAAAGAATGGCGGAAGATCTACTCTTTGAACGAACAGTGTGTTTCATTGGATGAATGGTTGCAGTTTGATTCACTAAGTAAATGAATTGTTTGTTTCATTGGATCATTGAATACGGTTTGATTCATTGACTGAATGATTGCAGTTTGATTCAATGATTGAATGAATGCAGTTGGTTTCATTTCATTATTGAATAAAGGAGAAAAGCTCTAATCATTGAATAAACACAAGCAGTCTGTTTCATTGAATGCAGTTTCTTTCATTGAGTGAATGGAAAAGCTCGATTCATGGGATTCGAACTTGCAGTGTTTCTCATTGATTGAATGTTCTCCAGCTTCATCATTTCCCCTCGCCCCACCTTTCCTCAGTCCTAACCCTCAGACTCAGCACCGCCTTCTTGACCTGCAATCTTCGTCCCGACATCTCCGCCCCCACCCTCTCTCCGGCCTATCGCCCTCACCTTAACATCCTTCCACCTATCGCATTCCCAACGCCCCTCCCCCAAATTCCTTCTCCCTACCTTTTATCTTAGCCTGCTTGGCACGCCCTCTTCATTCCAGAAGAAGGGCTTTTGCCCGAAACGTCGATGCTCCTTCTCCAAGCGCAGTTTGTTTTATTGAATTAAAGCGTAAAGCTCAAGACATTGAATGAATGAGAGTAGCTCCACACACTTAATTATCACGAGCAGTCAGTTTAATAGATCCACTAAATAAGTGAGTTCAGTTTGTTTCATTGAAACGATGAATAGCGTTTGATTCATTGAGCATTAAGATGGAGACATTGTATAAACGAGAAAAGATCTTCTCATTGAATTAAAACGTGCAGTCTGTTTCACTGAATGACTGCATGCCGTTTGTTTCTTCGAATGAACGCGTGCAGTTTCTTTCACTGAATGCATGGCTAAAGCTCGATTGATTGGATTAGAAGTTGCAGTGATTCTCAATGAATGCATGAATGCATTTTGTTTGATTGAATCAATGCGTTACGCTTGTGGCATTGAATGAATAAGAGTAGCTCCACTCACTTAATTATCACGTGCAGTCTGTTTCATGGAATCAAAAAGTGCAGTTTAATTCACTAAATAAGTGAGTAAAGTTTGTTTCAATGATACAATTACTAACGTTTGATTCATTGAATCAATGATGTTGTTTGATTCAATGATTCGATGAATGCAATTTGTTTCATTGAATGAAAGCATTAAGCTCATGACATTGAATGAATTCTCGACTCATTGAATGCTCGACTCATTGAATTAACACGGGCAGTCTGTTTCATTGATCGCATGCATGCAGTCCGTTTCATTGAATAAACGCGTGCAGTTTCGTTTTTCGAATGAATGGCAAAAGGTCGATTCATTGAATTAATAGTTGCAGTGTTTCTCATTGAATGAATGATCGTAGTTAGATTCACTCCATAAATAAGTGGTTTGTTTCGTTAAATTAATGAATTTCATTTGATTCTTTGAGACAATGATTGAAGTTTGATTCAATGCGTGCACGAATGCAGTTTGTTTCTGTATACGCTCGAGACATTGAATGAATGGATGAAGCTTGAGGCATTGAATAAACATTTGCAGTTTGTTTCATGGAATAAATGTGTGCAGTTTGTTTGATTGAATCAATACGTTAAGCACGTGGCATTGGATGAATGAGAGTAGCTCTACTCATTGTATTATCACGTGCAGTCTGTTTCAAGGAATCAAGTGCAGATTAATTCACTAAATAAGTGAGTTAAGTTTGTTTCATTCAAACAATGAATAACGTTAAATTCATTGAATCAATGATTGTAGTTTGCTTCAATGATTCAACGAATGCAGTTTGTTTCATTGAAAGAAAGCGTTAAACTCGTGACATTGAATGAAAGAGAAAACCTAGTCTCATTGAATTAACGTGTGCAGTTGTTTCATTGAACGAATGCCTGGAGTTTGTTTCATTGAATGAACGCGTGCAGTTTTTTTTTCGAATGAATGGCAAAAGGTCGATTCATTGAATTAAAATGAGCAGTCCGTTTCATTGGATGAATGCATGCAGTTTGTTTCATTGAATGAAAGCATTAAGCTCGAAACGTTGAATAAACGAGAAACATTCTCGTTAAATTAGCAAGAGCAGTCTGTTTGATTGAATAAATGCATACAGTTAGTTTCATTGAATAAATAAATGCAGTTAGATTCATTTCGTAAATGAGTGAAGTTTGGTTCATTAAATCAATGAATTACATTTGATTCTTTGGATCAATGATTGGTGTTTGATTCAATGAATGAACGAATGCAGTTTGATTCTTTGAATTAAAGCGTTAAGCTGGAGACATTGAAGGAATGACAGAAGCTCTACTCATTGAATTAGCATGTGCAGTTTGTTTCATGGAATAAATGTGCAGTTTGTTTTGATTGAATCAATGCGTTAAGCTTGTGGCACTGAATGAATGAGAGTAGCTCTACTTATTGAATTTTCACGTGCAGTTTGTTTCATTGAAAGAACGAGGGCAGTCTGATTCACTACATAAGTGAGTTAAGTTTGTTTCATTGAAACACGTGCAGTTTGCTTGAAGGAATAAATGTGTGCAGTTTGTTTGATTGAATCAATGCGTTAAGCTTGTGTCATTGAACGAATGAGACGAGCTCAACTCATTAAATTATCACGTGCAGTCTGTTTCATTGAATAAACAGTGCAGTTTGATTGTTTCTTTGAACTACTAAGTAAATGAGCTAAGTTTGTTTCATTGAATCGTTGAATAAGGTTTCATTCATTGAATCAATGATTGTAGTTTGATTCAAAGATTCAATGAATACCGTTTGTTTCATCGAGTGAAAGCGTTAAGCTCGAGACATTAAATTAATGAGAAAAGCTCTACTCATTGACCTACGTGCAGACTGTTGCATTGAATGACTGCATGCAGTTTGTTTCATTGAATGAACGCGCACAGTTTCTTTCATTGAATGAATGAATGAATGTGTTTTGCTCGTGGCAATGAATGAATGGCAGAAGCTGTACTCTTTGAATTAACTCGTGCAGTGTGTTTCATTGCGTTTATTGTGTCATTGAATCAAACTTCAAACAGTGATTCACCTGCAGTCTGTTTTATTCAATGAACGAGTGCAGTGTGATTCACTAAACAAGTGAGTTAAGTTTGTTTCATTGAAACAATGAATAACGTTTGATTAATTGAATCAATGATTGTAGTTTGATACAATGATTCAATTAATCCAGTCTGTTTCATTGAATGAAAGCGGGAAGCTCGAGACATTGAATAAACGAGAAAAGCTCTACTCATTGAATTACTTGAATTCATTGAATGAATGCATGCAGCTTGTTTCATTGGATGATCACATGCAGTCTTTTTCATTGAATGAACAAGTGCAGTTTATTTCATTGAATGAATGGCAAAAGCTCGATTCATTGGATTAGCACTTGCAGTTTTTCTCATTGAATGAATGCAGTTTAGATTCACTCCATGAATGACTGAAGTTTGTTTCATGAAATCAATGAATTACATTTGATTCTTTGATTCAATGATTGAAGTTTGATTCAATGAATGAATGAATGCTGTTTGTTTCATTGAGTTAAAACGTAAAGCTCAAGAAATTAAAGGAATGAGAGTAAATCTTTTCATTGAATTCTCACGACCAGCCTGTTTCATGGAAACAACGAGTGCAGGTCGATCCACTGAATAAGTGAGTTAAGTTTGTTTCATTTAAAGGATAAATACCGTTTGATTCATTGAGCGTTAGGCTCGAGACATTGAATAAACGAGAAAAGCTCTTCTCATTGAATTAAAACGTGCAGTCGGTTTCATTGAATGACTGGCTGAAGATCGATTCATTGGATTAGCAGTTGCAGTGATTCTCAATGAATTCATGTATGCAGTTTGTTTGATTGAATCAATGCGTTAAGCTTGTGTCATTTAATGAATGTGAGTAGCTCTACTCATTGAATTATGACATGCAGTCTGTTTTATGGAATCAACAAGTGCAGTTTAATTCACTAAATAAGTGAGTTAAGTTTGTTTCATTGAAACAATGACTAACGTTTGATTCATTGAATCAATGATTGTAGTTTCATTCAACAATTCATCGAATGCAGTCTGTTTCAATGAATGAATGTGTTCAGCTCGTGGCGTTAAAAGAATGGCGGAAGATCTACTCTTTGAACGAACAGTGTGTTTCATTGGATGAATGGTTGCAGTTTGATTCACTAAGTAAATGAATTGTTTGTTTCATTGGATCATTGAATACGGTTTGATTCATTGACTGAATGATTGCAGTTTGATTCAATGATTGAATGAATGCAGTTGGTTTCATTTCATTATTGAATAAAGGAGAAAAGCTCTAATCATTGAATAAACACAAGCAGTCTGTTTCATTGAATGCAGTTTCTTTCATTGAGTGAATGGAAAAGCTCGATTCATGGGATTCGAACTTGCAGTGTTTCTCATTGATTGAATGTTCTCCAGCTTCATCATTTCCCCTCGCCCCACCTTTCCTCAGTCCTAACCCTCAGACTCAGCACCGCCTTCTTGACCTGCAATCTTCGTCCCGACATCTCCGCCCCCACCCTCTCTCCGGCCTATCGCCCTCACCTTAACATCCTTCCACCTATCGCATTCCCAACGCCCCTCCCCCAAATTCCTTCTCCCTACCTTTTATCTTAGCCTGCTTGGCACGCCCTCTTCATTCCAGAAGAAGGGCTTTTGCCCGAAACGTCGATGCTCCTTCTCCAAGCGCAGTTTGTTTTATTGAATTAAAGCGTAAAGCTCAAGACATTGAATGAATGAGAGTAGCTCCACACACTTAATTATCACGAGCAGTCAGTTTAATAGATCCACTAAATAAGTGAGTTCAGTTTGTTTCATTGAAACGATGAATAGCGTTTGATTCATTGAGCATTAAGATGGAGACATTGTATAAACGAGAAAAGATCTTCTCATTGAATTAAAACGTGCAGTCTGTTTCACTGAATGACTGCATGCCGTTTGTTTCTTCGAATGAACGCGTGCAGTTTCTTTCACTGAATGCATGGCTAAAGCTCGATTGATTGGATTAGAAGTTGCAGTGATTCTCAATGAATGCATGAATGCATTTTGTTTGATTGAATCAATGCGTTACGCTTGTGGCATTGAATGAATAAGAGTAGCTCCACTCACTTAATTATCACGTGCAGTCTGTTTCATGGAATCAAAAAGTGCAGTTTAATTCACTAAATAAGTGAGTAAAGTTTGTTTCAATGATACAATTCCTCACGTTTGATTCATTGAATCAATGATGTTGTTTGATTCAATGATTCGATGAATGCAATTTGTTTCATTGAATGAAAGCATTAAGCTCATGACATTGAATGAATTCTCGACTCATTGAATGCTCGACTCATTGAATTAACACGGGCAGTCTGTTTCATTGATCGCATGCATGCAGTCTGTTTCATTGAATAAACGCGTGCAGTTTCGTTTTTTGAATGAATGGCAAAAGGTCGATTCATTGAATTAACAGTTGCAGTGTTTCTCATTGAATGAATGATCGTAGTTAGATTCACTCCATAAATAAGTGGTTTGTTTCGTTAAATTAATGAATTTCATTTGATTCTTTGAGACAATGATTCAAGTTTGATTCAATGAGTGCACGAATGCAGTTTGTTTCTGTATACGCTCGAGACATTGAATGAATGGATGAAGCTTGAGGCATTGAATAAACATTTGCAGTTTGTTTCATGGAATAAATGTGTGCAGTTTGTTTGATTGAATCAATACGTTAAGCATGTGGCATTGGATGAATGAGAGTAGCTCTACTCATTGTATTATCACGTGCAGTCTGTTTCAAGGAATCAAGTGCAGATTAATTCACTAAATAAGTGAGTTAAGTTTGTTTCATTCAAACAATGAATAACGTTAAATTCATTGAATCAATGATTGTAGTTTGCTTCAATGATTCAACGAATGCAGTTTGTTTCATTGAAAGAAAGCGTTAAACTCGTGACATTGAATGAAAGAGAAAACCTAGTCTCATTGAATTAACGTGTGCAGTTGTTTCATTGAACGAATGCCTGGAGTTTGTTTCATTGAATGAACGCGTGCAGTTTTTTTTTCGAATGAATAGCAAAAGGTCGATTCATTGAATTAAAATGAGCAGTCCGTTTCATTGAATGAATGCATGCAGTTTGTTTCATTGAATGAAAGCATGAAGCTCGAAACGTTGAATAAACGAGAAACATTCTCGTTAAATTAGCAAGAGCAGTCTGTTTGATTGAATAAATGCATACAGTTAGTTTCATTGAATAAATAAATGCAGTTAGATTCATTCCGTAAATGAGTGAAGTTTGGTTCATTAAATCAATGAATTACATTTGATTCTTTGGATCAATGATTGGTGTTTGATTCAATGAATGAACGAATGCAGTTTGATTCTTTGAATTAAAGCGTTAAGCTGGAGACATTGAAGGAATGACAGAAGCTCTACTCATTGAATTAGCATGTGCAGTTTGTTTCATGGAATAAATGTGCAGTTTGTTTTGATTGAATCAATGCGTTAAGCTTGTGGCACTGAATGAATGAGAGTAGCTCTACTTATTGAATTATCACGTGCAGTTTCTTTCATTGAAAGAACGAGGGCAGTCTGATTCACTACATAAGTGAGTTAAGTTTGTTTCATTGAAACACGTGCAGTTTGCTTGAAGGAATAAATGTGTGCAGTTTGTTTGATTGAATCAATGCGTTAAGCTTGTGTCATTTAATGAATGTGAGTAGCTCTACTCATTGAATTATGACATGCAGTCTGTTTTATGGAATCAACAAGTGCAGTTTAATTCACTAAATAAGTGAGTTAAGTTTGTTTCATTGAAACAATGACTAACGTTTGATTCATTGAATCAATGATTGTAGTTTCATTCAATAATTCATCGAATGCAGTCTGTTTCAATGAATGAATGTGTTCAGCTCGTGGCGTTAAAAGAATGGCGGAAGATCTACTCTTTGAACGAACAGTGTGTTTCATTGGATGAATGGTTGCAGTTTGATTCACTAAGTAAATGAATTGTTTGTTTCATTGGATCAATGAATACGGTTTGATTCATTGACTGAATGATTGCAGTTTGATTCAATGATTGAATGAATGCAGTTGGTTTCATTTCATTGTTGAATAAAGGAGAAAAGCTCTAATCATTGAATAAACACCAGCAGTCTGTTTCATTGAATGCAGTTTCTTTCATTGAGTGAATGGAAAAGCTCGATTCATGGGATTCGAACTTGCAGTGTTTCTCATTGATTGAATGTTCTCCAGCTTCATCATTTCCCCTCGCCCCACCTTTCCTCAGTCCTAACGCTCAGACTCAGCACCGCCTTCTTGACGTGCAATCTTCGTCCCGACATCTCCGCCCCCACCCTCTCTCCGGCCTATCGCCCTCACCTTAACATCCTTCCACCTATCGCATTCCCAACGCCCCTCCCCCAAATTCCTTCTCCCTACCTTTTATCTTAGCCTGCTTGGCACGCCCTCTTCATTCCAGAAGAAGGGCTTTTGCCCGAAACGTCGATGCTCCTTCTCCAAGCGCAGTTTGTTTTATTGAATTAAAGCGTAAAGCTCAAGACATTGAATGAATGAGAGTAGATCCACACACTTAATTATCACGAGCAGTCAGTTTAATAGATCCACTAAAAAAGTGAGTTCAGTTTGTTTCATTGAAACGATGAATAGCGTTTGATTCATTGAGCATTAAGATGGAGACATTGTATAAACGAGAAAAGATCTTCTCATTGAATTAAAACGTGCAGTCTGTTTCACTGAATGACTGCATGCCGTTTGTTTCTTCGAATGAACGCGTGCAGTTTCTTTCACTGAATGCATGGTTAAAGCTCGATTGATTGGATTAGAAGTTGCAGTGATTCTCAATGAATGCATGAATGCATTTTGTTTGATTGAATCAATGCGTTACGCTTGTGGCATTGAATGAATAAGAGTAGCTCCACTCACTTAATTATCACGTGCAGTCTGTTTCATGGAATCAAAAAGTGCAGTTTAATTCACTAAATAAGTGAGTAAAGTTTGTTTCAATGATACAATTACTAACGTTTGATTCATTGAATCAATGATGTTGTTTGATTCAATGATTCGATGAATGCAATTTGTTTCATTGAATGAAAGCATTAAGCTCATGACATTGAATGAATTCTCGACTCATTGAATGCTCGACTCATTGAATTAACACGGGCAGTCTGTTTCATTGATCGCATGCATGCAGTCTGTTTCATTGAATAAACGCGTGCAGTTTCGTTTTTTGAATGAATGGCAAAAGTTCGATTCATTGAATTAACAGTTGCAGTGTTTCTCATTGAATGAATGATCGTAGTTAGATTCACTCCATAAATAAGTGGTTTGTTTCGTTAAATTAATGAATTTCATTTGATTCTTTGAGACAATGATTGAAGTTTGATTCAATGAGTGCACGAATGCAGTTTGTTTCTGTATACGCTCGAGACATTGAATGAATGGATGAAGCTTGAGGCATTGAATAAACATTTGCAGTTTGTTTCATGGAATAAATGTGTGCAGTTTGTTTGATTGAATCAATACGTTAAGCATGTGGCATTGGATGAATGAGAGTAGCTCTACTCATTGTATTATCACGTGCAGTCTGTTTCAAGGAATCAAGTGCAGATTAATTCACTAAATAAGTGAGTTAAGTTTGTTTCATTCAAACAATGAATAACGTTTGATTCATTGAATCAATGATTGTAGTTTGCTTCAATGATTCAACGAATGCAGTTTGTTTCATTGAAAGAAAGCGTTAAACTCGTGACATTGAATGAAAGAGAAAACCTAGTCTCATTGAATTAACGTGTGCAGTTGTTTCATTGAACGAATGCCTGGAGTTTGTTTCATTGAATGAACGCGTGCAGTTTTTTTTTCGAATGAATGGCAAAAGGTCGATTCATTGAATTAAAATGAGCAGTCCGTTTCATTGGATGAATGCATGCAGTTTGTTTCATTGAATGAAAGCATTAAGCTCGAAACGTTGAATAAACGAGAAACATTCTCGTTAAATTAGCAAGAGCAGTCTGTTTGATTGAATAAATGCATACAGTTAGTTTCATTGAATAAATAAATGCAGTTAGATTCATTTCGTAAATGAGTGAAGTTTGGTTCATTAAATCAATGAATTACATTTGATTCTTTGGATCAATGATTGGTGTTTGATTCAATGAATGAACGAATGCAGTTTGATTCTTTGAATTAAAGCGTTAAGCTGGAGACATTGAAGGAATGACAGAAGCTCTACTCATTGAATTAGCATGTGCAGTTTGTTTCATGGAATAAATGTGCAGTTTGTTTTGATTGAATCAATGCGTTAAGCTTGTGGCACTGAATGAATGAGAGTAGCTCTACTTATTGAAGTTTCACGTGCAGTTTGTTTCATTGAAAGAACGAGGGCAGTCTGATTCACTACATAAGTGAGTTAAGTTTGTTTCATTGAAACACGTGCAGTTTGCTTGAAGGAATAAATGTGTGCAGTTTGTTTGATTGAATCAATGCGTTAAGCTTGTGTCATTGAACGAATGAGACGAGCTCAACTCATTAAATTATCACGTGCAGTCTGTTTCATTGAATAAACAGTGCAGTTTGATTGTTTCTTTGAACTACTAAGTAAATGAGCTAAGTTTGTTTCATTGAATCGTTGAATAAGGTTTCATTCATTGAATCAATGATTGTAGTTTGATTCAAAGATTCAATGAATACCGTTTGTTTCATCGAGTGAAAGCGTTAAGCTCGAGACATTAAATTAATGAGAAAAGCTCTACTCATTGACCTACGTGCAGACTGTTGCATTGAATGACTGCATGCAGTTTGTTTCATTGAATGAACGCGCACAGTTTCTTTCATTGAATGAATGAATGAATGTGTTTTGCTCGTGGCAATGAATGAATGGCAGAAGCTGTACTCTTTGAATTAACTCGTGCAGTGTGTTTCATTGCGTTTATTGTGTCATTGAATCAAACTTCAAACAGTGATTCACCTGCAGTCTGTTTTATTCAATGAACGAGTGCAGTGTGATTCACTAAACAAGTGAGTTAAGTTTGTTTCATTGAAACAATGAATAACGTTTGATTAATTGAATCAATGATTGTAGTTTGATACAATGATTCAATTAATCCAGTCTGTTTCATTGAATGAAAGCGGGAAGCTCGAGACATTGAATAAACGAGAAAAGCTCTACTCATTGAATTACTTGAATTCATTGAATGAATGCATGCAGCTTGTTTCATTGGATGATCACATGCAGTCTTTTTCATTGAATGAACAAGTGCAGTTTATTTCATTGAATGAATGGCAAAAGCTCGATTCATTGGATTAGCACTTGCAGTTTTTCTCATTGAATGAATGCAGTTTAGATTCACTCCATGAATGAGTGAAGTTTGTTTCATGAAATCAATGAATTACATTTGATTCTTTGATTCAATGATTGAAGTTTGATTCAATGAATGAATGAATGCTGTTTGTTTCATTGAGTTAAAACGTAAAGCTCAAGAAATTAAAGGAATGAGAGTAAATCTTTTCATTGAATTCTCACGACCAGCCTGTTTCATGGAAACAACGAGTGCAGGTCGATCCACTGAATAAGTGAGTTAAGTTTGTTTCATTTAAAGGATAAATACCGTTTGATTCATTGAGCGTTAGGCTCGAGACATTGAATAAACGAGAAAAGCTCTTCTCATTGAATTAAAACGTGCAGTCGGTTTCATTGAATGACTGGCTGAAGATCGATTCATTGGATTAGCAGTTGCAGTGATTCTCAATGATTTATTGTATGCAGTTTGTTTGATTGAATCAATGCGTTAAGCTTGTGTCATTTAATGAATGTGAGTAGCTCTACTCATTGAATTATGACATGCAGTCTGTTTTATGGAATCAACAAGTGCAGTTTAATTCACTAAATAAGTGAGTTAAGTTTGTTTCATTGAAACAATGACTAACGTTTGATTCATTGAATCAATGATTGTAGTTTCATTCAACAATTCATCGAATGCAGTCTGTTTCAATGAATGAATGTGTTCAGCTCGTGGCGTTAAAAGAATGGCGGAAGATCTACTCTTTGAACGAACAGTGTGTTTCATTGGATGAATGGTTGCAGTTTGATTCACTAAGTAAATGAATTGTTTGTTTCATTGGATCATTGAATACGGTTTGATTCATTGACTGAATGATTGCAGTTTGATTCAATGATTGAATGAATGCAGTTGGTTTCATTTCATTATTGAATAAAGGAGAAAAGCTCTAATCATTGAATAAACACAAGCAGTCTGTTTCATTGAATGCAGTTTCTTTCATTGAGTGAATGGAAAAGCTCGATTCATGGGATTCGAACTTGCAGTGTTTCTCATTGATTGAATGTTCTCCAGCTTCATCATTTCCCCTCGCCCCACCTTTCCTCAGTCCTAACCCTCAGACTCAGCACCGCCTTCTTGACCTGCAATCTTCGTCCCGACATCTCCGCCCCCACCCTCTCTCCGGCCTATCGCCCTCACCTTAACATCCTTCCACCTATCGCATTCCCAACGCCCCTCCCCCAAATTCCTTCTCCCTACCTTTTATCTTAGCCTGCTTGGCACGCCCTCTTCATTCCAGAAGAAGGGCTTTTGCCCGAAACGTCGATGCTCCTTCTCCAAGCGCAGTTTGTTTTATTGAATTAAAGCGTAAAGCTCAAGACATTGAATGAATGAGAGTAGCTCCACACACTTAATTATCACGAGCAGTCAGTTTAATAGATCCACTAAATAAGTGAGTTCAGTTTGTTTCATTGAAACGATGAATAGCGTTTGATTCATTGAGCATTAAGATGGAGACATTGTATAAACGAGAAAAGATCTTCTCATTGAATTAAAACGTGCAGTCTGTTTCACTGAATGACTGCATGCCGTTTGTTTCTTCGAATGAACGCGTGCAGTTTCTTTCACTGAATGCATGGCTAAAGCTCGATTGATTGGATTAGAAGTTGCAGTGATTCTCAATGAATGCATGAATGCATTTTGTTTGATTGAATCAATGCGTTACGCTTGTGGCATTGAATGAATAAGAGTAGCTCCACTCACTTAATTATCACGTGCAGTCTGTTTCATGGAATCAAAAAGTGCAGTTTAATTCACTAAATAAGTGAGTAAAGTTTGTTTCAATGATACAATTACTAACGTTTGATTCATTGAATCAATGATGTTGTTTGATTCAATGATTCGATGAATGCAATTTGTTTCATTGAATGAAAGCATTAAGCTCATGACATTGAATGAATTCTCGACTCATTGAATGCTCGACTCATTGAATTAACACGGGCAGTCTGTTTCATTGATCGCATGCATGCAGTCTGTTTCATTGAATAAACGCGTGCAGTTTCGTTTTTTGAATGAATGGCAAAAGGTCGATTCATTGAATTAACAGTTGCAGTGTTTCTCATTGAATGAATGATCGTAGTTAGATTCACTCCATAAATAAGTGGTTTGTTTCGTTAAATTAATGAATTTCATTTGATTCTTTGAGACAATGATTCAAGTTTGATTCAATGAGTGCACGAATGCAGTTTGTTTCTGTATACGCTCGAGACATTGAATGAATGGATGAAGCTTGAGGCATTGAATAAACATTTGCAGTTTGTTTCATGGAATAAATGTGTGCAGTTTGTTTGATTGAATCAATACGTTAAGCATGTGGCATTGGATGAATGAGAGTAGCTCTACTCATTGTATTATCACGTGCAGTCTGTTTCAAGGAATCAAGTGCAGATTAATTCACTAAATAAGTGAGTTAAGTTTGTTTCATTCAAACAATGAATAACGTTAAATTCATTGAATCAATGATTGTAGTTTGCTTCAATGATTCAACGAATGCAGTTTGTTTCATTGAAAGAAAGCGTTAAACTCGTGACATTGAATGAAAGAGAAAACCTAGTCTCATTGAATTAACGTGTGCAGTTGTTTCATTGAACGAATGCCTGGAGTTTGTTTCATTGAATGAACGCGTGCAGTTTTTTTTTCGAATGAATAGCAAAAGGTCGATTCATTGAATTAAAATGAGCAGTCCGTTTCATTGAATGAATGCATGCAGTTTGTTTCATTGAATGAAAGCATGAAGCTCGAAACGTTGAATAAACGAGAAACATTCTCGTTAAATTAGCAAGAGCAGTCTGTTTGATTGAATAAATGCATACAGTTAGTTTCATTGAATAAATAAATGCAGTTAGATTCATTCCGTAAATGAGTGAAGTTTGGTTCATTAAATCAATGAATTACATTTGATTCTTTGGATCAATGATTGGTGTTTGATTCAATGAATGAACGAATGCAGTTTGATTCTTTGAATTAAAGCGTTAAGCTGGAGACATTGAAGGAATGACAGAAGCTCTACTCATTGAATTAGCATGTGCAGTTTGTTTCATGGAATAAATGTGCAGTTTGTTTTGATTGAATCAATGCGTTAAGCTTGTGGCACTGAATGAATGAGAGTAGCTCTACTTATTGAATTATCACGTGCAGTTTGTTTCATTGAAAGAACGAGGGCAGTCTGATTCACTACATAAGTGAGTTAAGTTTGTTTCATTGAAACACGTGCAGTTTGCTTGAAGGAATAAATGTGTGCAGTTTGTTTGATTGAATCAATGCGTTAAGCTTGTGTCATTGAACGAATGAGACGAGCACAACTCATTAAATTATCACGTGCAGTCTGTTTCATTGAATAAACAGTGCAGTTTGCTTGTGTCTTTGAACTACTAAGTAAATGAGCTAAGTTTGTTTCATTGAATCGTTGAATAAGGTTTCATTCATCGAATCAATGATTGTAGTTTGATTCAAAGATTCAATGAATACCGTTTGTTTCATCGAGTGAAAGCGTTAAGCTCGAGACATTAAATTAATGAGAAAAGCTCTACTCATTGACCTACGTGCAGACTGTTGCATTGAATGACTGCATGCAGTTTGTTTCATTGAATGAACGCGCACAGTTTCTTTCATTGAATGAATGAATGAATGTGTTTTGCTCGTGGCAATGAATGAATGGCAGAAGCTGTACTATTTGAATTAACTCGTGCAGTGTGTTTCATTGCGTTTATTGTGTCATTGAATCAAACTTCAAACAGTGATTCACCTGCAGTCTGTTTTATTCAATGATTCACTAAACAAGTGAGTTAAGTTTGTTTCATTGAAACAATGAATAACGTTTGATTAATTGAATCAATGATTGTAGTTTGATACAATGATTCAATTAATGCAGTCTGTTTCATTGAATGAAAGCGGGAAACTCGAGACATTGAATAAACGAGAAAAGCTCTACTCATTGAATTACTTGAATCCATTGAATGAATGCATGCAGCTTGTTTCATTGGATGATCACATGCAGTCTTTTTCATTGAATGAACAAGTGCAGTTTCTTTCATTGAATGAATGGCAAAAGCTCGATTCATTGGATTAGCACTTGCAGTTTTTCTCATTGAATGAATGCAGTTTAGATTCACTCCATGAATGAGTGAAGTTTGTTTCATGAAATCAATGAATTACATTTGATTCTTTGATTCAATGATTGAAGTTTGATTCAATGAATGAATGAATGCTGTTTGTTTCATTGAGTTCAAACGTAAAGCTCAAGAAATTAAAGGAATGAGATTAAGTCTTTTCATTGAATTCTCACGAGCAGCCTGTTTCATGGAAACAACGAGTGCAGGTCGATCCACTGAATAAGTGAGTTAAGTTTGTTTCATTTAAAGGATAAATACCGTTTGATTCATTGAGCGTTAGGCTCGAGACATTGAATAAACGAGAAAAGCTCTTCTCATTGAATTAAAACGTGCAGTCGGTTTCATTGAATGACTGGCTGAAGATCGATTCATTGGATTAGCAGTTGCAGTGATTCTCAATGAATTCATGTATGCAGTTTGTTTGATTGAATCAATGCGTTAAGCTTGTGTCATTTAATGAATGTGAGTAGCTCTACTCATTGAATTATGACATGCAGTCTGTTTTATGGAATCAACAAGTGCAGTTTAATTCACTAAATAAGTGAGTTAAGTTTGTTTCATTGAAACAATGACTAACGTTTGATTCATTGAATCAATGATTGTAGTTTCATTCAATAATTCATCGAATGCAGTCTGTTTCAATGAATGAATGTGTTCAGCTCGTGGCGTTAAAAGAATGGCGGAAGATCTACTCTTTGAACGAACAGTGTGTTTCATTGGATGAATGGTTGCATTTTGATTCACTAAGTAAATGAATTGTTTGTTTCATTGGATCATTGAATACGGTTTGATTCATTGACTGAATGATTGCAGTTTGATTCAATGATTGAATGAATGCAGTTGGTTTCATTTCATTATTGAATAAAGGAGAAAAGCTCTAATCATTGAATAAACACAAGCAGTCTGTTTCATTGAATGCAGTTTCTTTCATTGAGTGAATGGAAAAGCTCGATTCATGGGATTCGAACTTGCAGTGTTTCTCATTGATTGAATGTTCTCCAGCTTCATCATTTCCCCTCGCTCCAACTTTCCTCAGTCCTAATCCTCAGACTCAGCACCGCCTTCTTGACCTGCAATCTTCGTCCCGACATCTCCGCCCCCACCCTCTCTCCGGCCTATCGCCCTCACCTTAACATCCTTCCACCTATCGCATTCCCAACGCCCCTCCCCCAAATTCCTTCTCCCTACCTTTTATCTTAGCCTGCTTGGCACGCCCTCTTCATTCCAGAAGAAGGGCTTTTGCCCGAAACGTCGATGCTCCTTCTCCAAGCTCAGTTTGTTTTATTGAATTAAAGCGTAAAGCTTAAGACATTGAATGAATGAGAGTAGCTCCACACACTTAATTATCACGAGCAGTCAGTTTAATAGATCCACTAAAAAAGTGAGTTCAGTTTGTTTCATTGAAACGATGAATAGCGTTTGATTCATTGAGCATTAAGATGGAGACATTGTATAAACGAGAAAAGATCTTCTCATTGAATTAAAACGTGCAGTCTGTTTCACTGAATGACTGCATGCCGTTTGTTTCTTCGAATGAACGCGTGCAGTTTCTTTCACTGAATGCATGGCTAAAGCTCGATTGATTGGATTAGAAGTTGCAGTGATTCTCAATGAATGCATGAATGCATTTTGTTTGATTGAATCAATGCGTTACGCTTGTGGCATTGAATGAATAAGAGCAGCTCCACTCACTTAATTATCACGTGCAGTCTGTTTCATGGAATCAAAAAGTGCAGTTTAATTCACTAAATAAGTGAGTAAAGTTTGTTTCAATGATACAATTACTAACGTTTGATTCATTGAATCAATGATGTTGTTTGATTCAATGATTCGATGAATGCAATTTGTTTCATTGAATGAAAGCATTAAGCTCATGACATTGAATGAATTCTCGACTCATTGAATGCTCGACTCATTGAATTAACACGGGCAGTCTGTTTCATTGATCGCATGCATGCAGTCCGTTTCATTGAATAAACGCGTGCAGTTTCGTTTTTCGAATGAATGGCAAAAGGTCGATTCATTGAATTAATAGTTGCAGTGTTTCTCATTGAATGAATGATCGTAGTTAGATTCACTCCATAAATAAGTGGTTTGTTTCGTTAAATTAATGAATTTCATTTGATTCTTTGAGACAATGATTGAAGTTTGATTCAATGCGTGCACGAATGCAGTTTGTTTCTGTATACGCTCGAGACATTGAATGAATGGATGAAGCTTGAGGCATTGAATAAACATTTGCAGTTTGTTTCATGGAATAAATGTGTGCAGTTTGTTTGATTGAATCAATACGTTAAGCACGTGGCATTGGATGAATGAGAGTAGCTCTACTCATTGTATTATCACGTGCAGTCTGTTTCAAGGAATCAAGTGCAGATTAATTCACTAAATAAGTGAGTTAAGTTTGTTTCATTCAAACAATGAATAACGTTAAATTCATTGAATCAATGATTGTAGTTTGCTTCAATGATTCAACGAATGCAGTTTGTTTCATTGAAAGAAAGCGTTAAACTCGTGACATTGAATGAAAGAGAAAACCTAGTCTCATTGAATTAACGTGTGCAGTTGTTTCATTGAACGAATGCCTGGAGTTTGTTTCATTGAATGAACGCGTGCAGTTTTTTTTTCGAATGAATAGCAAAAGGTCGATTCATTGAATTAAAATGAGCAGTCCGTTTCATTGAATGAATGCATGCAGTTTGTTTCATTGAATGAAAGCATGAAGCTCGAAACGTTGAATAAACGAGAAACATTCTCGTTAAATTAGCAAGAGCAGTCTGTTTGATTGAATAAATGCATACAGTTAGTTTCATTGAATACATAAATGCAGTTAGATTCATTCCGTAAATGAGTGAAGTTTGGTTCATTAAATCAATGAATTACATTTGATTCTTTGGATCAATGATTGGTGTTTGATTCAATGAATGAACGAATGCAGTTTGATTCTTTGAATTAAAGCGTTAAGCTGGAGACATTGAAGGAATGACAGAAGCTCTACTCATTGAATTAGCATGTGCAGTTTGTTTCATGGAATAAATGTGCAGTTTGTTTTGATTGAATCAATGCGTTAAGCTTGTGGCACTGAATGAATGAGAGTAGCTCTACTTATTGAATTATCACGTGCAGTTTCTTTCATTGAAAGAACGAGGGCAGTCTGATTCACTACATAAGTGAGTTAAGTTTGTTTCATTGAAACACGTGCAGTTTGCTTGAAGGAATAAATGTGTGCAGTTTGTTTGATTGAATCAATGCGTTAAGCTTGTGTCATTTAATGAATGTGAGTAGCTCTACTCATTGAATTATGACATGCAATCTGTTTTATGGAATCAACAAGTGCAGTTTAATTCACTAAATAAGTGAGTTAAGTTTGTTTCATTGAAACAATGACTAACGTTTGATTCATTGAATCAATGATTGTAGTTTCATTCAATAATTCATCGAATGCAGTCTGTTTCAATGAATGAATGTGTTCAGCTCGTGGCGTTAAAAGAATGGCGGAAGATCTACTCTTTGAACGAACAGTGTGTTTCATTGGATGAATGGTTGCAGTTTGATTCACTAAGTAAATGAATTGTTTGTTTCATTGGATCAATGAATACGGTTTGATTCATTGACTGAATGATTGCAGTTTGATTCAATGATTGAATGAATGCAGTTGGTTTCATTTCATTGTTGAATAAAGGAGAAAAGCTCTAATCATTGAATAAACACAAGCAGTCTGTTTCATTGAATGCAGTTTCTTTCATTGAGTGAATGGAAAAGCTCGATTCATGGGATTCGAACTTGCAGTGTTTCTCATTGATTGAATGTTCTCCAGCTTCATCATTTCCCCTCGCCCCACCTTTCCTCAGTCCTAACGCTCAGACTCAGCACCGCCTTCTTGACCTGCAATCTTCGTCCCGACATCTCCGCCCCCACCCTCTCTCCGGCCTATCGCCCTCACCTTAACATCCTTCCACCTATCGCATTCCCAACGCCCCTCCCCCAAATTCCTTCTCCCTACCTTTTATCTTAGCCTGCTTGGCACGCCCTCTTCATTCCAGAAGAAGGGCTTTTGCCCGAAACGTCGATGCTCCTTCTCCAAGCGCAGTTTGTTTTATTGAATTAAAGCGTAAAGCTCAAGACATTGAATGAATGAGAGTAGATCCACACACTTAATTATCACGAGCAGTCAGTTTAATAGATCCACTAAAAAAGTGAGTTCAGTTTGTTTCATTGAAACGATGAATAGCGTTTGATTCATTGAGCATTAAGATGGAGACATTGTATAAACGAGAAAAGATCTTCTCATTGAATTAAAACGTGCAGTCTGTTTCACTGAATGACTGCATGCCGTTTGTTTCTTCGAATGAACGCGTGCAGTTTCTTTCACTGAATGCATGGCTAAAGCTCGATTGATTGGATTAGAAGTTGCAGTGATTCTCAATGAATGCATGAATGCATTTTGTTTGATTGAATCAATGCGTTACGCTTGTGGCATTGAATGAATAAGAGTAGCTCCACTCACTTAATTATCACGTGCAGTCTGTTTCATGGAATCAAAAAGTGCAGTTTAATTCACTAAATAAGTGAGTAAAGTTTGTTTCAATGATACAATTACTAACGTTTGATTCATTGAATCAATGATGTTGTTTGATTCAATGATTCGATGAATGCAATTTGTTTCATTGAATGAAAGCATTAAGCTCATGACATTGAATGAATTCTCGACTCATTGAATGCTCGACTCATTGAATTAACACGGGCAGTCTGTTTCATTGATCGCATGCATGCAGTCTGTTTCATTGAATAAACGCGTGCAGTTTCGTTTTTTGAATGAATGGCAAAAGTTCGATTCATTGAATTAACAGTTGCAGTGTTTCTCATTGAATGAATGATCGTAGTTAGATTCACTCCATAAATAAGTGGTTTGTTTCGTTAAATTAATGAATTTCATTTGATTCTTTGAGACAATGATTGAAGTTTGATTCAATGAGTGCACGAATGCAGTTTGTTTCTGTATACGCTCGAGACATTGAATGAATGGATGAAGCTTGAGGCATTGAATAAACATTTGCAGTTTGTTTCATGGAATAAATGTGTGCAGTTTGTTTGATTGAATCAATACGTTAAGCACGTGGCATTGGATGAATGAGAGTAGCTCTACTCATTGTATTATCACGTGCAGTCTGTTTCAAGGAATCAAGTGCAGATTAATTCACTAAATAAGTGAGTTAAGTTTGTTTCATTCAAACAATGAATAACGTTAAATTCATTGAATCAATGATTGTAGTTTGCTTCAATGATTCAACGAATGCAGTTTGTTTCATTGAAAGAAAGCGTTAAACTCGTGACATTGAATGAAAGAGAAAACCTAGTCTCATTGAATTAACGTGTGCAGTTGTTTCATTGAACGAATGCCTGGAGTTTGTTTCATTGAATGAACGCGTGCAGTTTTTTTTTCGAATGAATGGCAAAAGGTCGATTCATTGAATTAAAATGAGCAGTCCGTTTCATTGGATGAATGCATGCAGTTTGTTTCATTGAATGAAAGCATTAAGCTCGAAACGTTGAATAAACGAGAAACATTCTCGTTAAATTAGCAAGAGCAGTCTGTTTGATTGAATAAATGCATACAGTTAGTTTCATTGAATAAATAAATGCAGTTAGATTCATTTCGTAAATGAGTGAAGTTTGGTTCATTAAATCAATGAATTACATTTGATTCTTTGGATCAATGTTTGATTCAATGAATGAACGAATGCAGTTTGATTCTTTGAATTAAAGCGTTAAGCTGGAGACATTGAAGGAATGACAGAAGCTCTACTCATTGAATTAGCATGTGCAGTTTGTTTCATGGAATAAATGTGCAGTTTGTTTTGATTGAATCAATGCGTTAAGCTTGTGGCACTGAATGAATGAGAGTAGCTCTACTTATTGAATTTTCACGTGCAGTTTGTTTCATTGAAAGAACGAGGGCAGTCTGATTCACTACATAAGTGAGTTAAGTTTGTTTCATTGAAACACGTGCAGTTTGCTTGAAGGAATAAATGTGTGCAGTTTGTTTGATTGAATCAATGCGTTAAGCTTGTGTCATTGAACGAATGAGACGAGCTCAACTCATTAAATTATCACGTGCAGTCTGTTTCATTGAATAAACAGTGCAGTTTGATTGTTTCTTTGAACTACTAAGTAAATGAGCTAAGTTTGTTTCATTGAATCGTTGAATAAGGTTTCATTCATTGAATCAATGATTGTAGTTTGATTCAAAGATTCAATGAATACCGTTTGTTTCATCGAGTGAAAGCGTTAAGCTCGAGACATTAAATTAATGAGAAAAGCTCTACTCATTGACCTACGTGCAGACTGTTGCATTGAATGACTGCATGCAGTTTGTTTCATTGAATGAACGCGCACAGTTTCTTTCATTGAATGAATGAATGAATGTGTTTTGCTCGTGGCAATGAATGAATGGCAGAAGCTGTACTCTTTGAATTAACTCGTGCAGTGTGTTTCATTGCGTTTATTGTGTCATTGAATCAAACTTCAAACAGTGATTCACCTGCAGTCTGTTTTATTCAATGAACGAGTGCAGTGTGATTCACTAAACAAGTGAGTTAAGTTTGTTTCATTGAAACAATGAATAACGTTTGATTAATTGAATCAATGATTGTAGTTTGATACAATGATTCAATTAATCCAGTCTGTTTCATTGAATGAAAGCGGGAAGCTCGAGACATTGAATAAACGAGAAAAGCTCTACTCATTGAATTACTTGAATTCATTGAATGAATGCATGCAGCTTGTTTCATTGGATGATCACATGCAGTCTTTTTCATTGAATGAACAAGTGCAGTTTATTTCATTGAATGAATGGCAAAAGCTCGATTCATTGGATTAGCACTTGCAGTTTTTCTCATTGAATGAATGCAGTTTAGATTCACTCCATGAATGACTGAAGTTTGTTTCATGAAATCAATGAATTACATTTGATTCTTTGATTCAATGATTGAAGTTTGATTCAATGAATGAATGAATGCTGTTTGTTTCATTGAGTTAAAACGTAAAGCTCAAGAAATTAAAGGAATGAGAGTAAATCTTTTCATTGAATTCTCACGACCAGCCTGTTTCATGGAAACAACGAGTGCAGGTCGATCCACTGAATAAGTGAGTTAAGTTTGTTTCATTTAAAGGATAAATACCGTTTGATTCATTGAGCGTTAGGCTCGAGACATTGAATAAACGAGAAAAGCTCTTCTCATTGAATTAAAACGTGCAGTCGGTTTCATTGAATGACTGGCTGAAGATCGATTCATTGGATTAGCAGTTGCAGTGATTCTCAATGAATTCATGTATGCAGTTTGTTTGATTGAATCAATGCGTTAAGCTTGTGTCATTTAATGAATGTGAGTAGCTCTACTCATTGAATTATGACATGCAGTCTGTTTTATGGAATCAACAAGTGCAGTTTAATTCACTAAATAAGTGAGTTAAGTTTGTTTCATTGAAACAATGACTAACGTTTGATTCATTGAATCAATGATTGTAGTTTCATTCAACAATTCATCGAATGCAGTCTGTTTCAATGAATGAATGTGTTCAGCTCGTGGCGTTAAAAGAATGGCGGAAGATCTACTCTTTGAACGAACAGTGTGTTTCATTGGATGAATGGTTGCAGTTTGATTCACTAAGTAAATGAATTGTTTGTTTCATTGGATCATTGAATACGGTTTGATTCATTGACTGAATGATTGCAGTTTGATTCAATGATTGAATGAATGCAGTTGGTTTCATTTCATTATTGAATAAAGGAGAAAAGCTCTAATCATTGAATAAACACAAGCAGTCTGTTTCATTGAATGCAGTTTCTTTCATTGAGTGAATGGAAAAGCTCGATTCATGGGATTCGAACTTGCAGTGTTTCTCATTGATTGAATGTTCTCCAGCTTCATCATTTCCCCTCGCCCCACCTTTCCTCAGTCCTAACCCTCAGACTCAGCACCGCCTTCTTGACCTGCAATCTTCGTCCCGACATCTCCGCCCCCACCCTCTCTCCGGCCTATCGCCCTCACCTTAACATCCTTCCACCTATCGCATTCCCAACGCCCCTCCCCCAAATTCCTTCTCCCTACCTTTTATCTTAGCCTGCTTGGCACGCCCTCTTCATTCCAGAAGAAGGGCTTTTGCCCGAAACGTCGATGCTCCTTCTCCAAGCGCAGTTTGTTTTATTGAATTAAAGCGTAAAGCTCAAGACATTGAATGAATGAGAGTAGCTCCACACACTTAATTATCACGAGCAGTCAGTTTAATAGATCCACTAAATAAGTGAGTTCAGTTTGTTTCATTGAAACGATGAATAGCGTTTGATTCATTGAGCATTAAGATGGAGACATTGTATAAACGAGAAAAGATCTTCTCATTGAATTAAAACGTGCAGTCTGTTTCACTGAATGACTGCATGCCGTTTGTTTCTTCGAATGAACGCGTGCAGTTTCTTTCACTGAATGCATGGCTAAAGCTCGATTGATTGGATTAGAAGTTGCAGTGATTCTCAATGAATGCATGAATGCATTTTGTTTGATTGAATCAATGCGTTACGCTTGTGGCATTGAATGAATAAGAGTAGCTCCACTCACTTAATTATCACGTGCAGTCTGTTTCATGGAATCAAAAAGTGCAGTTTAATTCACTAAATAAGTGAGTAAAGTTTGTTTCAATGATACAATTACTAACGTTTGATTCATTGAATCAATGATGTTGTTTGATTCAATGATTCGATGAATGCAATTTGTTTCATTGAATGAAAGCATTAAGCTCATGACATTGAATGAATTCTCGACTCATTGAATGCTCGACTCATTGAATTAACACGGGCAGTCTGTTTCATTGATCGCATGCATGCAGTCTGTTTCATTGAATAAACGCGTGCAGTTTCGTTTTTTGAATGAATGGCAAAAGGTCGATTCATTGAATTAACAGTTGCAGTGTTTCTCATTGAATGAATGATCGTAGTTAGATTCACTCCATAAATAAGTGGTTTGTTTCGTTAAATTAATGAATTTCATTTGATTCTTTGAGACAATGATTCAAGTTTGATTCAATGAGTGCACGAATGCAGTTTGTTTCTGTATACGCTCGAGACATTGAATGAATGGATGAAGCTTGAGGCATTGAATAAACATTTGCAGTTTGTTTCATGGAATAAATGTGTGCAGTTTGTTTGATTGAATCAATACGTTAAGCATGTGGCATTGGATGAATGAGAGTAGCTCTACTCATTGTATTATCACGTGCAGTCTGTTTCAAGGAATCAAGTGCAGATTAATTCACTAAATAAGTGAGTTAAGTTTGTTTCATTCAAACAATGAATAACGTTAAATTCATTGAATCAATGATTGTAGTTTGCTTCAATGATTCAACGAATGCAGTTTGTTTCATTGAAAGAAAGCGTTAAACTCGTGACATTGAATGAAAGAGAAAACCTAGTCTCATTGAATTAACGTGTGCAGTTGTTTCATTGAACGAATGCCTGGAGTTTGTTTCATTGAATGAACGCGTGCAGTTTTTTTTTCGAATGAATAGCAAAAGGTCGATTCATTGAATTAAAATGAGCAGTCCGTTTCATTGAATGAATGCATGCAGTTTGTTTCATTGAATGAAAGCATGAAGCTCGAAACGTTGAATAAACGAGAAACATTCTCGTTAAATTAGCAAGAGCAGTCTGTTTGATTGAATAAATGCATACAGTTAGTTTCATTGAATAAATAAATGCAGTTAGATTCATTCCGTAAATGAGTGAAGTTCGGTTCATTAAATCAATGAATTACATTTGATTCTTTGGATCAATGATTGGTGTTTGATTCAATGAATGAACGAATGCAGTTTGATTCTTTGAATTAAAGCGTTAAGCTGGAGACATTGAAGGAATGACAGAAGCTCTACTCATTGAATTAGCATGTGCAGTTTGTTTCATGGAATAAATGTGCAGTTTGTTTTGATTGAATCAATGCGTTAAGCTTGTGGCACTGAATGAATGAGAGTAGCTCCACACACTTAATTATCACGAGCAGTCAGTTTAATAGATCCACTAAATAAGTGAGTTCAGTTTGTTTCATTGAAACGATGAATAGCGTTTGATTCATTGAGCATTAAGATGGAGACATTGTATAAACGAGAAAAGATCTTCTCATTGAATTAAAACGTGCAGTCTGTTTCACTGAATGACTGCATGCCGTTTGTTTCTTCGAATGAACGCGTGCAGTTTCTTTCACTGAATGCATGGCTAAAGCTCGATTGATTGGATTAGAAGTTGCAGTGATTCTCAATGAATGCATGAATGCATTTTGTTTGATTGAATCAATGCGTTACGCTTGTGGCATTGAATGAATAAGAGTAGCTCCACTCACTTAATTATCACGTGCAGTCTGTTTCATGGAATCAAAAAGTGCAGTTTAATTCACTAAATAAGTGAGTAAAGTTTGTTTCAATGATACAATTACTAACGTTTGATTCATTGAATCAATGATGTTGTTTGATTCAATGATTCGATGAATGCAATTTGTTTCATTGAATGAAAGCATTAAGCTCATGACATTGAATGAATTCTCGACTCATTGAATGCTCGACTCATTGAATTAACACGGGCAGTCTGTTTCATTGATCGCATGCATGCAGTCTGTTTCATTGAATAAACGCGTGCAGTTTCGTTTTTTGAATGAATGGCAAAAGGTCGATTCATTGAATTAACAGTTGCAGTGTTTCTCATTGAATGAATGATCGTAGTTAGATTCACTCCATAAATAAGTGGTTTGTTTCGTTAAATTAATGAATTTCATTTGATTCTTTGAGACAATGATTGAAGTTTGATTCAATGAGTGCACGAATGCAGTTTGTTTCTGTATACGCTCGAGACATTGAATGAATGGATGAAGCTTGAGGCATTGAATAAACATTTGCAGTTTGTTTCATGGAATAAATGTGTGCAGTTTGTTTGATTGAATCAATACGTTAAGCATGTGGCATTGGATGAATGAGAGTAGCTCTACTCATTGTATTATCACGTGCAGTCTGTTTCAAGGAATCAAGTGCAGATTAATTCACTAAATAAGTGAGTTAAGTTTGTTTCATTCAAACAATGAATAACGTTAAATTCATTGAATCAATGATTGTAGTTTGCTTCAATGATTCAACGAATGCAGTTTGTTTCATTGAAAGAAAGCGTTAAACTCGTGACATTGAATGAAAGAGAAAACCTAGTCTCATTGAATTAACGTGTGCAGTTGTTTCATTGAACGAATGCCTGGAGTTTGTTTCATTGAATGAACGCGTGCAGTTTTTTTTTTCGAATGAATAGCAAAAGGTCGATTCATTGAATTAAAATGAGCAGTCCGTTTCATTGAATGAATGCATGCAGTTTGTTTCATTGAATGAAAGCATGAAGCTCGAAACGTTGAATAAACGAGAAACATTCTCGTTAAATTAGCAAGAGCAGTCTGTTTGATTGAATAAATGCATACAGTTAGTTTCATTGAATAAATAAATGCAGTTAGATTCATTCCGTAAATGAGTGAAGTTTGGTTCATTAAATCAATGAATTACATTTGATTCTTTGGATCAATGATTGGTGTTTGATTCAATGAATGAACGAATGCAGTTTGATTCTTTGAATTAAAGCGTTAAGCTGGAGACATTGAAGGAATGACAGAAGCTCTACTCATTGAATTAGCATGTGCAGTTTGTTTCATGGAATAAATGTGCAGTTTGTTTTGATTGAATCAATGCGTTAAGCTTGTGGCACTGAATGAATGAGAGTAGCTCTACTTATTGAATTATCACGTGCAGTTTGTTTCATTGAAAGAACGAGGGCAGTCTGATTCACTACATAAGTGAGTTAAGTTTGTTTCATTGAAACACGTGCAGTTTGCTTGAAGGAATAAATGTGTGCAGTTTGTTTGATTGAATCAATGCGTTAAGCTTGTGTCATTGAACGAATGAGACGAGCACAACTCATTAAATTATCACGTGCAGTCTGTTTCATTGAATAAACAGTGCAGTTTGCTTGTGTCTTTGAACTACTAAGTAAATGAGCTAAGTTTGTTTCATTGAATCGTTGAATAAGGTTTCATTCATCGAATCAATGATTGTAGTTTGATTCAAAGATTCAATGAATACCGTTTGTTTCATCGAGTGAAAGCGTTAAGCTCGAGACATTAAATTAATGAGAAAAGCTCTACTCATTGACCTACGTGCAGACTGTTGCATTGAATGACTGCATGCAGTTTGTTTCATTGAATGAACGCGCACAGTTTCTTTCATTGAATGAATGAATGAATGTGTTTTGCTCGTGGCAATGAATGAATGGCAGAAGCTGTACTATTTGAATTAACTCGTGCAGTGTGTTTCATTGCGTTTATTGTGTCATTGAATCAAACTTCAAACAGTGATTCACCTGCAGTCTGTTTTATTCAATGATTCACTAAACAAGTGAGTTAAGTTTGTTTCATTGAAACAATGAATAACGTTTGATTAATTGAATCAATGATTGTAGTTTGATACAATGATTCAATTAATGCAGTCTGTTTCATTGAATGAAAGCGGGAAACTCGAGACATTGAATAAACGAGAAAAGCTCTACTCATTGAATTACTTGAATCCATTGAATGAATGCATGCAGCTTGTTTCATTGGATGATCACATGCAGTCTTTTTCATTGAATGAACAAGTGCAGTTTCTTTCATTGAATGAATGGCAAAAGCTCGATTCATTGGATTAGCACTTGCAGTTTTTCTCATTGAATGAATGCAGTTTAGATTCACTCCATGAATGAGTGAAGTTTGTTTCATGAAATCAATGAATTACATTTGATTCTTTGATTCAATGATTGAAGTTTGATTCAATGAATGAATGAATGCTGTTTGTTTCATTGAGTTCAAACGTAAAGCTCAAGAAATTAAAGGAATGAGAGTAAGTCTTTTCATTGAATTCTCACGAGCAGCCTGTTTCATGGAAACAACGAGTGCAGGTCGATCCACTGAATAAGTGAGTTAAGTTTGTTTCATTTAAAGGATAAATACCGTTTGATTCATTGAGCGTTAGGCTCGAGACATTGAATAAACGAGAAAAGCTCTTCTCATTGAATTAAAACGTGCAGTCGGTTTCATTGAATGACTGGCTGAAGATCGATTCATTGGATTAGCAGTTGCAGTGATTCTCAATGAATTCATGTATGCAGTTTGTTTGATTGAATCAATGCGTTAAGCTTGTGTCATTTAATGAATGTGAGTAGCTCTACTCATTGAATTATGACATGCAGTCTGTTTTATGGAATCAACAAGTGCAGTTTAATTCACTAAATAAGTGAGTTAAGTTTGTTTCATTGAAACAATGACTAACGTTTGATTCATTGAATCAATGATTGTAGTTTCATTCAATAATTCATCGAATGCAGTCTGTTTCAATGAATGAATGTGTTCAGCTCGTGGCGTTAAAAGAATGGCGGAAGATCTACTCTTTGAACGAACAGTGTGTTTCATTGGATGAATGGTTGCATTTTGATTCACTAAGTAAATGAATTGTTTGTTTCATTGGATCATTGAATACGGTTTGATTCATTGACTGAATGATTGCAGTTTGATTCAATGATTGAATGAATGCAGTTGGTTTCATTTCATTATTGAATAAAGGAGAAAAGCTCTAATCATTGAATAAACACAAGCAGTCTGTTTCATTGAATGCAGTTTCTTTCATTGAGTGAATGGAAAAGCTCGATTCATGGGATTCGAACTTGCAGTGTTTCTCATTGATTGAATGTTCTCCAGCTTCATCATTTCCCCTCGCTCCAACTTTCCTCAGTCCTAACCCTCAGACTCAGCACCGCCTTCTTGACCTGCAATCTTCGTCCCGACATCTCCGCCCCCACCCTCTCTCCGGCCTATCGCCCTCACCTTAACATCCTTCCACCTATCGCATTCCCAACGCCCCTCCCCCAAATTCCTTCTCCCTACCTTTTATCTTAGCCTGCTTGGCACGCCCTCTTCATTCCAGAAGAAGGGCTTTTGCCCGAAACGTCGATGCTCCTTCTCCAAGCTCAGTTTGTTTTATTGAATTAAAGCGTAAAGCTCAAGACATTGAATGAATGAGAGTAGCTCCACACACTTAATTATCACGAGCAGTCAGTTTAATAGATCCACTAAAAAAGTGAGTTCAGTTTGTTTCATTGAAACGATGAATAGCGTTTGATTCATTGAGCATTAAGATGGAGACATTGTATAAACGAGAAAAGATCTTCTCATTGAATTAAAACGTGCAGTCTGTTTCACTGAATGACTGCATGCCGTTTGTTTCTTCGAATGAACGCGTGCAGTTTCTTTCACTGAATGCATGGCTAAAGCTCGATTGATTGGATTAGAAGTTGCAGTGATTCTCAATGAATGCATGAATGCATTTTGTTTGATTGAATCAATGCGTTACGCTTGTGGCATTGAATGAATAAGAGCAGCTCCACTCACTTAATTATCACGTGCAGTCTGTTTCATGGAATCAAAAAGTGCAGTTTAATTCACTAAATAAGTGAGTAAAGTTTGTTTCAATGATACAATTACTAACGTTTGATTCATTGAATCAATGATGTTGTTTGATTCAATGATTCGATGAATGCAATTTGTTTCATTGAATGAAAGCATTAAGCTCATGACATTGAATGAATTCTCGACTCATTGAATGCTCGACTCATTGAATTAACACGGGCAGTCTGTTTCATTGATCGCATGCATGCAGTCCGTTTCATTGAATAAACGCGTGCAGTTTCGTTTTTCGAATGAATGGCAAAAGGTCGATTCATTGAATTAATAGTTGCAGTGTTTCTCATTGAATGAATGATCGTAGTTAGATTCACTCCATAAATAAGTGGTTTGTTTCGTTAAATTAATGAATTTCATTTGATTCTTTGAGACAATGATTGAAGTTTGATTCAATGCGTGCACGAATGCAGTTTGTTTCTGTATACGCTCGAGACATTGAATGAATGGATGAAGCTTGAGGCATTGAATAAACATTTGCAGTTTGTTTCATGGAATAAATGTGTGCAGTTTGTTTGATTGAATCAATACGTTAAGCACGTGGCATTGGATGAATGAGAGTAGCTCTACTCATTGTATTATCACGTGCAGTCTGTTTCAAGGAATCAAGTGCAGATTAATTCACTAAATAAGTGAGTTAAGTTTGTTTCATTCAAACAATGAATAACGTTAAATTCATTGAATCAATGATTGTAGTTTGCTTCAATGATTCAACGAATGCAGTTTGTTTCATTGAAAGAAAGCGTTAAACTCGTGACATTGAATGAAAGAGAAAACCTAGTCTCATTGAATTAACGTGTGCAGTTGTTTCATTGAACGAATGCCTGGAGTTTGTTTCATTGAATGAACGCGTGCAGTTTTTTTTTTCGAATGAATAGCAAAAGGTCGATTCATTGAATTAAAATGAGCAGTCCGTTTCATTGAATGAATGCATGCAGTTTGTTTCATTGAATGAAAGCATGAAGCTCGAAACGTTGAATAAACGAGAAACATTCTCGTTAAATTAGCAAGAGCAGTCTGTTTGATTGAATAAATGCATACAGTTAGTTTCATTGAATACATAAATGCAGTTAGATTCATTCCGTAAATGAGTGAAGTTTGGTTCATTAAATCAATGAATTACATTTGATTCTTTGGATCAATGATTGGTGTTTGATTCAATGAATGAACGAATGCAGTTTGATTCTTTGAATTAAAGCGTTAAGCTGGAGACATTGAAGGAATGACAGAAGCTCTACTCATTGAATTAGCATGTGCAGTTTGTTTCATGGAATAAATGTGCAGTTTGTTTTGATTGAATCAATGCGTTAAGCTTGTGGCACTGAATGAATGAGAGTAGCTCTACTTATTGAATTATCACGTGCAGTTTCTTTCATTGAAAGAACGAGGGCAGTCTGATTCACTACATAAGTGAGTTAAGTTTGTTTCATTGAAACACGTGCAGTTTGCTTGAAGGAATAAATGTGTGCAGTTTGTTTGATTGAATCAATGCGTTAAGCTTGTGTCATTTAATGAATGTGAGTAGCTCTACTCATTGAATTATGACATGCAATCTGTTTTATGGAATCAACAAGTGCAGTTTAATTCACTAAATAAGTGAGTTAAGTTTGTTTCATTGAAACAATGACTAACGTTTGATTCATTGAATCAATGATTGTAGTTTCATTCAATAATTCATCGAATGCAGTCTGTTTCAATGAATGAATGTGTTCAGCTCGTGGCGTTAAAAGAATGGCGGAAGATCTACTCTTTGAACGAACAGTGTGTTTCATTGGATGAATGGTTGCAGTTTGATTCACTAAGTAAATGAATTGTTTGTTTCATTGGATCAATGAATACGGTTTGATTCATTGACTGAATGATTGCAGTTTGATTCAATGATTGAATGAATGCAGTTGGTTTCATTTCATTGTTGAATAAAGGAGAAAAGCTCTAATCATTGAATAAACACAAGCAGTCTGTTTCATTGAATGCAGTTTCTTTCATTGAGTGAATGGAAAAGCTCGATTCATGGGATTCGAACTTGCAGTGTTTCTCATTGATTGAATGTTCTCCAGCTTCATCATTTCCCCTCGCCCCACCTTTCCTCAGTCCTAACGCTCAGACTCAGCACCGCCTTCTTGACCTGCAATCTTCGTCCCGACATCTCCGCCCCCACCCTCTCTCCGGCCTATCGCCCTCACCTTAACATCCTTCCACCTATCGCATTCCCAACGCCCCTCCCCCAAATTCCTTCTCCCTACCTTTTATCTTAGCCTGCTTGGCACGCCCTCTTCATTCCAGAAGAAGGGCTTTTGCCCGAAACGTCGATGCTCCTTCTCCAAGCGCAGTTTGTTTTATTGAATTAAAGCGTAAAGCTCAAGACATTGAATGAATGAGAGTAGATCCACACACTTAATTATCACGAGCAGTCAGTTTAATAGATCCACTAAAAAAGTGAGTTCAGTTTGTTTCATTGAAACGATGAATAGCGTTTGATTCATTGAGCATTAAGATGGAGACATTGTATAAACGAGAAAAGATCTTCTCATTGAATTAAAACGTGCAGTCTGTTTCACTGAATGACTGCATGCCGTTTGTTTCTTCGAATGAACGCGTGCAGTTTCTTTCACTGAATGCATGGCTAAAGCTCGATTGATTGGATTAGAAGTTGCAGTGATTCTCAATGAATGCATGAATGCATTTTGTTTGATTGAATCAATGCGTTACGCTTGTGGCATTGAATGAATAAGAGTAGCTCCACTCACTTAATTATCACGTGCAGTCTGTTTCATGGAATCAAAAAGTGCAGTTTAATTCACTAAATAAGTGAGTAAAGTTTGTTTCAATGATACAATTACTAACGTTTGATTCATTGAATCAATGATGTTGTTTGATTCAATGATTCGATGAATGCAATTTGTTTCATTGAATGAAAGCATTAAGCTCATGACATTGAATGAATTCTCGACTCATTGAATGCTCGACTCATTGAATTAACACGGGCAGTCTGTTTCATTGATCGCATGCATGCAGTCTGTTTCATTGAATAAACGCGTGCAGTTTCGTTTTTTGAATGAATGGCAAAAGTTCGATTCATTGAATTAACAGTTGCAGTGTTTCTCATTGAATGAATGATCGTAGTTAGATTCACTCCATAAATAAGTGGTTTGTTTCGTTAAATTAATGAATTTCATTTGATTCTTTGAGACAATGATTGAAGTTTGATTCAATGAGTGCACGAATGCAGTTTGTTTCTGTATACGCTCGAGACATTGAATGAATGGATGAAGCTTGAGGCATTGAATAAACATTTGCAGTTTGTTTCATGGAATAAATGTGTGCAGTTTGTTTGATTGAATCAATACGTTAAGCACGTGGCATTGGATGAATGAGAGTAGCTCTACTCATTGTATTATCACGTGCAGTCTGTTTCAAGGAATCAAGTGCAGATTAATTCACTAAATAAGTGAGTTAAGTTTGTTTCATTCAAACAATGAATAACGTTAAATTCATTGAATCAATGATTGTAGTTTGCTTCAATGATTCAACGAATGCAGTTTGTTTCATTGAAAGAAAGCGTTAAACTCGTGACATTGAATGAAAGAGAAAACCTAGTCTCATTGAATTAACGTGTGCAGTTGTTTCATTGAACGAATGCCTGGAGTTTGTTTCATTGAATGAACGCGTGCAGTTTTTTTTTCGAATGAATGGCAAAAGGTCGATTCATTGAATTAAAATGAGCAGTCCGTTTCATTGGATGAATGCATGCAGTTTGTTTCATTGAATGAAAGCATGAAGCTCGAAACGTTGAATAAACGAGAAACATTCTCGTTAAATTAGCAAGAGCAGTCTGTTTGATTGAATAAATGCATACAGTTAGTTTCATTGAATAAATAAATGCAGTTAGATTCATTTCGTAAATGAGTGAAGTTTGGTTCATTAAATCAATGAATTACATTTGATTCTTTGGATCAATGTTTGATTCAATGAATGAACGAATGCAGTTTGATTCTTTGAATTAAAGCGTTAAGCTGGAGACATTGAAGGAATGACAGAAGCTCTACTCATTGAATTAGCATGTGCAGTTTGTTTCATGGAATAAATGTGCAGTTTGTTTTGATTGAATCAATGCGTTAAGCTTGTGGCACTGAATGAATGAGAGTAGCTCTACTTATTGAATTTTCACGTGCAGTTTGTTTCATTGAAAGAACGAGGGCAGTCTGATTCACTACATAAGTGAGTTAAGTTTGTTTCATTGAAACACGTGCAGTTTGCTTGAAGGAATAAATGTGTGCAGTTTGTTTGATTGAATCAATGCGTTAAGCTTGTGTCATTGAACGAATGAGACGAGCTCAACTCATTAAATTATCACGTGCAGTCTGTTTCATTGAATAAACAGTGCAGTTTGATTGTTTCTTTGAACTACTAAGTAAATGAGCTAAGTTTGTTTCATTGAATCGTTGAATAAGGTTTCATTCATTGAATCAATGATTGTAGTTTGATTCAAAGATTCAATGAATACCGTTTGTTTCATCGAGTGAAAGCGTTAAGCTCGAGACATTAAATTAATGAGAAAAGCTCTACTCATTGACCTACGTGCAGACTGTTGCATTGAATGACTGCATGCAGTTTGTTTCATTGAATGAACGCGCACAGTTTCTTTCATTGAATGAATGAATGAATGTGTTTTGCTCGTGGCAATGAATGAATGGCAGAAGCTGTACTCTTTGAATTAACTCGTGCAGTGTGTTTCATTGCGTTTATTGTGTCATTGAATCAAACTTCAAACAGTGATTCACCTGCAGTCTGTTTTATTCAATGAACGAGTGCAGTGTGATTCACTAAACAAGTGAGTTAAGTTTGTTTCATTGAAACAATGAATAACGTTTGATTAATTGAATCAATGATTGTAGTTTGATACAATGATTCAATTAATCCAGTCTGTTTCATTGAATGAAAGCGGGAAGCTCGAGACATTGAATAAACGAGAAAAGCTCTACTCATTGAATTACTTGAATTCATTGAATGAATGCATGCAGCTTGTTTCATTGGATGATCACATGCAGTCTTTTTCATTGAATGAACAAGTGCAGTTTATTTCATTGAATGAATGGCAAAAGCTCGATTCATTGGATTAGCACTTGCAGTTTTTCTCATTGAATGAATGCAGTTTAGATTCACTCCATGAATGACTGAAGTTTGTTTCATGAAATCAATGAATTACATTTGATTCTTTGATTCAATGATTGAAGTTTGATTCAATGAATGAATGAATGCTGTTTGTTTCATTGAGTTAAAACGTAAAGCTCAAGAAATTAAAGGAATGAGAGTAAATCTTTTCATTGAATTCTCACGACCAGCCTGTTTCATGGAAACAACGAGTGCAGGTCGATCCACTGAATAAGTGAGTTAAGTTTGTTTCATTTAAAGGATAAATACCGTTTGATTCATTGAGCGTTAGGCTCGAGACATTGAATAAACGAGAAAAGCTCTTCTCATTGAATTAAAACGTGCAGTCGGTTTCATTGAATGACTGGCTGAAGATCGATTCATTGGATTAGCAGTTGCAGTGATTCTCAATGAATTCATGTATGCAGTTTGTTTGATTGAATCAATGCGTTAAGCTTGTGTCATTTAATGAATGTGAGTAGCTCTACTCATTGAATTATGACATGCAGTCTGTTTTATGGAATCAACAAGTGCAGTTTAATTCACTAAATAAGTGAGTTAAGTTTGTTTCATTGAAACAATGACTAACGTTTGATTCATTGAATCAATGATTGTAGTTTCATTCAACAATTCATCGAATGCAGTCTGTTTCAATGAATGAATGTGTTCAGCTCGTGGCGTTAAAAGAATGGCGGAAGATCTACTCTTTGAACGAACAGTGTGTTTCATTGGATGAATGGTTGCAGTTTGATTCACTAAGTAAATGAATTGTTTGTTTCATTGGATCATTGAATACGGTTTGATTCATTGACTGAATGATTGCAGTTTGATTCAATGATTGAATGAATGCAGTTGGTTTCATTTCATTATTGAATAAAGGAGAAAAGCTCTAATCATTGAATAAACACAAGCAGTCTGTTTCATTGAATGCAGTTTCTTTCATTGAGTGAATGGAAAAGCTCGATTCATGGGATTCGAACTTGCAGTGTTTCTCATTGATTGAATGTTCTCCAGCTTCATCATTTCCCCTCGCCCCACCTTTCCTCAGTCCTAACCCTCAGACTCAGCACCGCCTTCTTGACCTGCAATCTTCGTCCCGACATCTCCGCCCCCACCCTCTCTCCGGCCTATCGCCCTCACCTTAACATCCTTCCACCTATCGCATTCCCAACGCCCCTCCCCCAAATTCCTTCTCCCTACCTTTTATCTTAGCCTGCTTGGCACGCCCTCTTCATTCCAGAAGAAGGGCTTTTGCCCGAAACGTCGATGCTCCTTCTCCAAGCGCAGTTTGTTTTATTGAATTAAAGCGTAAAGCTCAAGACATTGAATGAATGAGAGTAGCTCCACACACTTAATTATCACGAGCAGTCAGTTTAATAGATCCACTAAATAAGTGAGTTCAGTTTGTTTCATTGAAACGATGAATAGCGTTTGATTCATTGAGCATTAAGATGGAGACATTGTATAAACGAGAAAAGATCTTCTCATTGAATTAAAACGTGCAGTCTGTTTCACTGAATGACTGCATGCCGTTTGTTTCTTCGAATGAACGCGTGCAGTTTCTTTCACTGAATGCATGGCTAAAGCTCGATTGATTGGATTAGAAGTTGCAGTGATTCTCAATGAATGCATGAATGCATTTTGTTTGATTGAATCAATGCGTTACGCTTGTGGCATTGAATGAATAAGAGTAGCTCCACTCACTTAATTATCACGTGCAGTCTGTTTCATGGAATCAAAAAGTGCAGTTTAATTCACTAAATAAGTGAGTAAAGTTTGTTTCAATGATACAATTACTAACGTTTGATTCATTGAATCAATGATGTTGTTTGATTCAATGATTCGATGAATGCAATTTGTTTCATTGAATGAAAGCATTAAGCTCATGACATTGAATGAATTCTCGACTCATTGAATGCTCGACTCATTGAATTAACACGGGCAGTCTGTTTCATTGATCGCATGCATGCAGTCTGTTTCATTGAATAAACGCGTGCAGTTTCGTTTTTTGAATGAATGGCAAAAGGTCGATTCATTGAATTAACAGTTGCAGTGTTTCTCATTGAATGAATGATCGTAGTTAGATTCACTCCATAAATAAGTGGTTTGTTTCGTTAAATTAATGAATTTCATTTGATTCTTTGAGACAATGATTCAAGTTTGATTCAATGAGTGCACGAATGCAGTTTGTTTCTGTATACGCTCGAGACATTGAATGAATGGATGAAGCTTGAGGCATTGAATAAACATTTGCAGTTTGTTTCATGGAATAAATGTGTGCAGTTTGTTTGATTGAATCAATACGTTAAGCATGTGGCATTGGATGAATGAGAGTAGCTCTACTCATTGTATTATCACGTGCAGTCTGTTTCAAGGAATCAAGTGCAGATTAATTCACTAAATAAGTGAGTTAAGTTTGTTTCATTCAAACAATGAATAACGTTAAATTCATTGAATCAATGATTGTAGTTTGCTTCAATGATTCAACGAATGCAGTTTGTTTCATTGAAAGAAAGCGTTAAACTCGTGACATTGAATGAAAGAGAAAACCTAGTCTCATTGAATTAACGTGTGCAGTTGTTTCATTGAACGAATGCCTGGAGTTTGTTTCATTGAATGAACGCGTGCAGTTTTTTTTTCGAATGAATAGCAAAAGGTCGATTCATTGAATTAAAATGAGCAGTCCGTTTCATTGAATGAATGCATGCAGTTTGTTTCATTGAATGAAAGCATGAAGCTCGAAACGTTGAATAAACGAGAAACATTCTCGTTAAATTAGCAAGAGCAGTCTGTTTGATTGAATAAATGCATACAGTTAGTTTCATTGAATAAATAAATGCAGTTAGATTCATTCCGTAAATGAGTGAAGTTCGGTTCATTAAATCAATGAATTACATTTGATTCTTTGGATCAATGATTGGTGTTTGATTCAATGAATGAACGAATGCAGTTTGATTCTTTGAATTAAAGCGTTAAGCTGGAGACATTGAAGGAATGACAGAAGCTCTACTCATTGAATTAGCATGTGCAGTTTGTTTCATGGAATAAATGTGCAGTTTGTTTTGATTGAATCAATGCGTTAAGCTTGTGGCACTGAATGAATGAGAGTAGCTCCACACACTTAATTATCACGAGCAGTCAGTTTAATAGATCCACTAAATAAGTGAGTTCAGTTTGTTTCATTGAAACGATGAATAGCGTTTGATTCATTGAGCATTAAGATGGAGACATTGTATAAACGAGAAAAGATCTTCTCATTGAATTAAAACGTGCAGTCTGTTTCACTGAATGACTGCATGCCGTTTGTTTCTTCGAATGAACGCGTGCAGTTTCTTTCACTGAATGCATGGCTAAAGCTCGATTGATTGGATTAGAAGTTGCAGTGATTCTCAATGAATGCATGAATGCATTTTGTTTGATTGAATCAATGCGTTACGCTTGTGGCATTGAATGAATAAGAGTAGCTCCACTCACTTAATTATCACGTGCAGTCTGTTTCATGGAATCAAAAAGTGCAGTTTAATTCACTAAATAAGTGAGTAAAGTTTGTTTCAATGATACAATTACTAACGTTTGATTCATTGAATCAATGATGTTGTTTGATTCAATGATTCGATGAATGCAATTTGTTTCATTGAATGAAAGCATTAAGCTCATGACATTGAATGAATTCTCGACTCATTGAATGCTCGACTCATTGAATTAACACGGGCAGTCTGTTTCATTGATCGCATGCATGCAGTCTGTTTCATTGAATAAACGCGTGCAGTTTCGTTTTTTGAATGAATGGCAAAAGGTCGATTCATTGAATTAACAGTTGCAGTGTTTCTCATTGAATGAATGATCGTAGTTAGATTCACTCCATAAATAAGTGGTTTGTTTCGTTAAATTAATGAATTTCATTTGATTCTTTGAGACAATGATTGAAGTTTGATTCAATGAGTGCACGAATGCAGTTTGTTTCTGTATACGCTCGAGACATTGAATGAATGGATGAAGCTTGAGGCATTGAATAAACATTTGCAGTTTGTTTCATGGAATAAATGTGTGCAGTTTGTTTGATTGAATCAATACGTTAAGCATGTGGCATTGGATGAATGAGAGTAGCTCTACTCATTGTATTATCACGTGCAGTCTGTTTCAAGGAATCAAGTGCAGATTAATTCACTAAATAAGTGAGTTAAGTTTGTTTCATTCAAACAATGAATAACGTTAAATTCATTGAATCAATGATTGTAGTTTGCTTCAATGATTCAACGAATGCAGTTTGTTTCATTGAAAGAAAGCGTTAAACTCGTGACATTGAATGAAAGAGAAAACCTAGTCTCATTGAATTAACGTGTGCAGTTGTTTCATTGAACGAATGCCTGGAGTTTGTTTCATTGAATGAACGCGTGCAGTTTTTTTTTTCGAATGAATAGCAAAAGGTCGATTCATTGAATTAAAATGAGCAGTCCGTTTCATTGAATGAATGCATGCAGTTTGTTTCATTGAATGAAAGCATGAAGCTCGAAACGTTGAATAAACGAGAAACATTCTCGTTAAATTAGCAAGAGCAGTCTGTTTGATTGAATAAATGCATACAGTTAGTTTCATTGAATAAATAAATGCAGTTAGATTCATTCCGTAAATGAGTGAAGTTTGGTTCATTAAATCAATGAATTACATTTGATTCTTTGGATCAATGATTGGTGTTTGATTCAATGAATGAACGAATGCAGTTTGATTCTTTGAATTAAAGCGTTAAGCTGGAGACATTGAAGGAATGACAGAAGCTCTACTCATTGAATTAGCATGTGCAGTTTGTTTCATGGAATAAATGTGCAGTTTGTTTTGATTGAATCAATGCGTTAAGCTTGTGGCACTGAATGAATGAGAGTAGCTCTACTTATTGAATTATCACGTGCAGTTTGTTTCATTGAAAGAACGAGGGCAGTCTGATTCACTACATAAGTGAGTTAAGTTTGTTTCATTGAAACACGTGCAGTTTGCTTGAAGGAATAAATGTGTGCAGTTTGTTTGATTGAATCAATGCGTTAAGCTTGTGTCATTGAACGAATGAGACGAGCACAACTCATTAAATTATCACGTGCAGTCTGTTTCATTGAATAAACAGTGCAGTTTGCTTGTGTCTTTGAACTACTAAGTAAATGAGCTAAGTTTGTTTCATTGAATCGTTGAATAAGGTTTCATTCATCGAATCAATGATTGTAGTTTGATTCAAAGATTCAATGAATACCGTTTGTTTCATCGAGTGAAAGCGTTAAGCTCGAGACATTAAATTAATGAGAAAAGCTCTACTCATTGACCTACGTGCAGACTGTTGCATTGAATGACTGCATGCAGTTTGTTTCATTGAATGAACGCGCACAGTTTCTTTCATTGAATGAATGAATGAATGTGTTTTGCTCGTGGCAATGAATGAATGGCAGAAGCTGTACTATTTGAATTAACTCGTGCAGTGTGTTTCATTGCGTTTATTGTGTCATTGAATCAAACTTCAAACAGTGATTCACCTGCAGTCTGTTTTATTCAATGATTCACTAAACAAGTGAGTTAAGTTTGTTTCATTGAAACAATGAATAACGTTTGATTAATTGAATCAATGATTGTAGTTTGATACAATGATTCAATTAATGCAGTCTGTTTCATTGAATGAAAGCGGGAAACTCGAGACATTGAATAAACGAGAAAAGCTCTACTCATTGAATTACTTGAATCCATTGAATGAATGCATGCAGCTTGTTTCATTGGATGATCACATGCAGTCTTTTTCATTGAATGAACAAGTGCAGTTTCTTTCATTGAATGAATGGCAAAAGCTCGATTCATTGGATTAGCACTTGCAGTTTTTCTCATTGAATGAATGCAGTTTAGATTCACTCCATGAATGAGTGAAGTTTGTTTCATGAAATCAATGAATTACATTTGATTCTTTGATTCAATGATTGAAGTTTGATTCAATGAATGAATGAATGCTGTTTGTTTCATTGAGTTCAAACGTAAAGCTCAAGAAATTAAAGGAATGAGAGTAAGTCTTTTCATTGAATTCTCACGAGCAGCCTGTTTCATGGAAACAACGAGTGCAGGTCGATCCACTGAATAAGTGAGTTAAGTTTGTTTCATTTAAAGGATAAATACCGTTTGATTCATTGAGCGTTAGGCTCGAGACATTGAATAAACGAGAAAAGCTCTTCTCATTGAATTAAAACGTGCAGTCGGTTTCATTGAATGACTGGCTGAAGATCGATTCATTGGATTAGCAGTTGCAGTGATTCTCAATGAATTCATGTATGCAGTTTGTTTGATTGAATCAATGCGTTAAGCTTGTGTCATTTAATGAATGTGAGTAGCTCTACTCATTGAATTATGACATGCAGTCTGTTTTATGGAATCAACAAGTGCAGTTTAATTCACTAAATAAGTGAGTTAAGTTTGTTTCATTGAAACAATGACTAACGTTTGATTCATTGAATCAATGATTGTAGTTTCATTCAATAATTCATCGAATGCAGTCTGTTTCAATGAATGAATGTGTTCAGCTCGTGGCGTTAAAAGAATGGCGGAAGATCTACTCTTTGAACGAACAGTGTGTTTCATTGGATGAATGGTTGCATTTTGATTCACTAAGTAAATGAATTGTTTGTTTCATTGGATCATTGAATACGGTTTGATTCATTGACTGAATGATTGCAGTTTGATTCAATGATTGAATGAATGCAGTTGGTTTCATTTCATTATTGAATAAAGGAGAAAAGCTCTAATCATTGAATAAACACAAGCAGTCTGTTTCATTGAATGCAGTTTCTTTCATTGAGTGAATGGAAAAGCTCGATTCATGGGATTCGAACTTGCAGTGTTTCTCATTGATTGAATGTTCTCCAGCTTCATCATTTCCCCTCGCTCCAACTTTCCTCAGTCCTAACCCTCAGACTCAGCACCGCCTTCTTGACCTGCAATCTTCGTCCCGACATCTCCGCCCCCACCCTCTCTCCGGCCTATCGCCCTCACCTTAACATCCTTCCACCTATCGCATTCCCAACGCCCCTCCCCCAAATTCCTTCTCCCTACCTTTTATCTTAGCCTGCTTGGCACGCCCTCTTCATTCCAGAAGAAGGGCTTTTGCCCGAAACGTCGATGCTCCTTCTCCAAGCTCAGTTTGTTTTATTGAATTAAAGCGTAAAGCTCAAGACATTGAATGAATGAGAGTAGCTCCACACACTTAATTATCACGAGCAGTCAGTTTAATAGATCCACTAAAAAAGTGAGTTCAGTTTGTTTCATTGAAACGATGAATAGCGTTTGATTCATTGAGCATTAAGATGGAGACATTGTATAAACGAGAAAAGATCTTCTCATTGAATTAAAACGTGCAGTCTGTTTCACTGAATGACTGCATGCCGTTTGTTTCTTCGAATGAACGCGTGCAGTTTCTTTCACTGAATGCATGGCTAAAGCTCGATTGATTGGATTAGAAGTTGCAGTGATTCTCAATGAATGCATGAATGCATTTTGTTTGATTGAATCAATGCGTTACGCTTGTGGCATTGAATGAATAAGAGCAGCTCCACTCACTTAATTATCACGTGCAGTCTGTTTCATGGAATCAAAAAGTGCAGTTTAATTCACTAAATAAGTGAGTAAAGTTTGTTTCAATGATACAATTACTAACGTTTGATTCATTGAATCAATGATGTTGTTTGATTCAATGATTCGATGAATGCAATTTGTTTCATTGAATGAAAGCATTAAGCTCATGACATTGAATGAATTCTCGACTCATTGAATGCTCGACTCATTGAATTAACACGGGCAGTCTGTTTCATTGATCGCATGCATGCAGTCCGTTTCATTGAATAAACGCGTGCAGTTTCGTTTTTCGAATGAATGGCAAAAGGTCGATTCATTGAATTAATAGTTGCAGTGTTTCTCATTGAATGAATGATCGTAGTTAGATTCACTCCATAAATAAGTGGTTTGTTTCGTTAAATTAATGAATTTCATTTGATTCTTTGAGACAATGATTGAAGTTTGATTCAATGCGTGCACGAATGCAGTTTGTTTCTGTATACGCTCGAGACATTGAATGAATGGATGAAGCTTGAGGCATTGAATAAACATTTGCAGTTTGTTTCATGGAATAAATGTGTGCAGTTTGTTTGATTGAATCAATACGTTAAGCACGTGGCATTGGATGAATGAGAGTAGCTCTACTCATTGTATTATCACGTGCAGTCTGTTTCAAGGAATCAAGTGCAGATTAATTCACTAAATAAGTGAGTTAAGTTTGTTTCATTCAAACAATGAATAACGTTAAATTCATTGAATCAATGATTGTAGTTTGCTTCAATGATTCAACGAATGCAGTTTGTTTCATTGAAAGAAAGCGTTAAACTCGTGACATTGAATGAAAGAGAAAACCTAGTCTCATTGAATTAACGTGTGCAGTTGTTTCATTGAACGAATGCCTGGAGTTTGTTTCATTGAATGAACGCGTGCAGTTTTTTTTTCGAATGAATAGCAAAAGGTCGATTCATTGAATTAAAATGAGCAGTCCGTTTCATTGAATGAATGCATGCAGTTTGTTTCATTGAATGAAAGCATGAAGCTCGAAACGTTGAATAAACGAGAAACATTCTCGTTAAATTAGCAAGAGCAGTCTGTTTGATTGAATAAATGCATACAGTTAGTTTCATTGAATAAATAAATGCAGTTAGATTCATTCCGTAAATGAGTGAAGTTTGGTTCATTAAATCAATGAATTACATTTGATTCTTTGGATCAATGATTGGTGTTTGATTCAATGAATGAACGAATGCAGTTTGATTCTTTGAATTAAAGCGTTAAGCTGGAGACATTGAAGGAATGACAGAAGCTCTACTCATTGAATTAGCATGTGCAGTTTGTTTCATGGAATAAATGTGCAGTTTGTTTTGATTGAATCAATGCGTTAAGCTTGTGGCACTGAATGAATGAGAGTAGCTCTACTTATTGAATTATCACGTGCAGTTTCTTTCATTGAAAGAACGAGGGCAGTCTGATTCACTACATAAGTGAGTTAAGTTTGTTTCATTGAAACACGTGCAGTTTGCTTGAAGGAATAAATGTGTGCAGTTTGTTTGATTGAATCAATGCGTTAAGCTTGTGTCATTTAATGAATGTGAGTAGCTCTACTCATTGAATTATGACATGCAATCTGTTTTATGGAATCAACAAGTGCAGTTTAATTCACTAAATAAGTGAGTTAAGTTTGTTTCATTGAAACAATGACTAACGTTTGATTCATTGAATCAATGATTGTAGTTTCATTCAATAATTCATCGAATGCAGTCTGTTTCAATGAATGAATGTGTTCAGCTCGTGGCGTTAAAAGAATGGCGGAAGATCTACTCTTTGAACGAACAGTGTGTTTCATTGGATGAATGGTTGCAGTTTGATTCACTAAGTAAATGAATTGTTTGTTTCATTGGATCAATGAATACGGTTTGATTCATTGACTGAATGATTGCAGTTTGATTCAATGATTGAATGAATGCAGTTGGTTTCATTTCATTGTTGAATAAAGGAGAAAAGCTCTAATCATTGAATAAACACAAGCAGTCTGTTTCATTGAATGCAGTTTCTTTCATTGAGTGAATGGAAAAGCTCGATTCATGGGATTCGAACTTGCAGTGTTTCTCATTGATTGAATGTTCTCCAGCTTCATCATTTCCCCTCGCCCCACCTTTCCTCAGTCCTAACGCTCAGACTCAGCACCGCCTTCTTGACCTGCAATCTTCGTCCCGACATCTCCGCCCCCACCCTCTCTCCGGCCTATCGCCCTCACCTTAACATCCTTCCACCTATCGCATTCCCAACGCCCCTCCCCCAAATTCCTTCTCCCTACCTTTTATCTTAGCCTGCTTGGCACGCCCTCTTCATTCCAGAAGAAGGGCTTTTGCCCGAAACGTCGATGCTCCTTCTCCAAGCGCAGTTTGTTTTATTGAATTAAAGCGTAAAGCTCAAGACATTGAATGAATGAGAGTAGATCCACACACTTAATTATCACGAGCAGTCAGTTTAATAGATCCACTAAAAAAGTGAGTTCAGTTTGTTTCATTGAAACGATGAATAGCGTTTGATTCATTGAGCATTAAGATGGAGACATTGTATAAACGAGAAAAGATCTTCTCATTGAATTAAAACGTGCAGTCTGTTTCACTGAATGACTGCATGCCGTTTGTTTCTTCGAATGAACGCGTGCAGTTTCTTTCACTGAATGCATGGCTAAAGCTCGATTGATTGGATTAGAAGTTGCAGTGATTCTCAATGAATGCATGAATGCATTTTGTTTGATTGAATCAATGCGTTACGCTTGTGGCATTGAATGAATAAGAGTAGCTCCACTCACTTAATTATCACGTGCAGTCTGTTTCATGGAATCAAAAAGTGCAGTTTAATTCACTAAATAAGTGAGTAAAGTTTGTTTCAATGATACAATTACTAACGTTTGATTCATTGAATCAATGATGTTGTTTGATTCAATGATTCGATGAATGCAATTTGTTTCATTGAATGAAAGCATTAAGCTCATGACATTGAATGAATTCTCGACTCATTGAATGCTCGACTCATTGAATTAACACGGGCAGTCTGTTTCATTGATCGCATGCATGCAGTCTGTTTCATTGAATAAACGCGTGCAGTTTCGTTTTTTGAATGAATGGCAAAAGTTCGATTCATTGAATTAACAGTTGCAGTGTTTCTCATTGAATGAATGATCGTAGTTAGATTCACTCCATAAATAAGTGGTTTGTTTCGTTAAATTAATGAATTTCATTTGATTCTTTGAGACAATGATTGAAGTTTGATTCAATGAGTGCACGAATGCAGTTTGTTTCTGTATACGCTCGAGACATTGAATGAATGGATGAAGCTTGAGGCATTGAATAAACATTTGCAGTTTGTTTCATGGAATAAATGTGTGCAGTTTGTTTGATTGAATCAATACGTTAAGCACGTGGCATTGGATGAATGAGAGTAGCTCTACTCATTGTATTATCACGTGCAGTCTGTTTCAAGGAATCAAGTGCAGATTAATTCACTAAATAAGTGAGTTAAGTTTGTTTCATTCAAACAATGAATAACGTTAAATTCATTGAATCAATGATTGTAGTTTGCTTCAATGATTCAACGAATGCAGTTTGTTTCATTGAAAGAAAGCGTTAAACTCGTGACATTGAATGAAAGAGAAAACCTAGTCTCATTGAATTAACGTGTGCAGTTGTTTCATTGAACGAATGCCTGGAGTTTGTTTCATTGAATGAACGCGTGCAGTTTTTTTTTCGAATGAATGGCAAAAGGTCGATTCATTGAATTAAAATGAGCAGTCCGTTTCATTGGATGAATGCATGCAGTTTGTTTCATTGAATGAAAGCATTAAGCTCGAAACGTTGAATAAACGAGAAACATTCTCGTTAAATTAGCAAGAGCAGTCTGTTTGATTGAATAAATGCATACAGTTAGTTTCATTGAATAAATAAATGCAGTTAGATTCATTTCGTAAATGAGTGAAGTTTGGTTCATTAAATCAATGAATTACATTTGATTCTTTGGATCAATGTTTGATTCAATGAATGAACGAATGCAGTTTGATTCTTTGAATTAAAGCGTTAAGCTGGAGACATTGAAGGAATGACAGAAGCTCTACTCATTGAATTAGCATGTGCAGTTTGTTTCATGGAATAAATGTGCAGTTTGTTTTGATTGAATCAATGCGTTAAGCTTGTGGCACTGAATGAATGAGAGTAGCTCTACTTATTGAATTTTCACGTGCAGTTTGTTTCATTGAAAGAACGAGGGCAGTCTGATTCACTACATAAGTGAGTTAAGTTTGTTTCATTGAAACACGTGCAGTTTGCTTGAAGGAATAAATGTGTGCAGTTTGTTTGATTGAATCAATGCGTTAAGCTTGTGTCATTGAACGAATGAGACGAGCTCAACTCATTAAATTATCACGTGCAGTCTGTTTCATTGAATAAACAGTGCAGTTTGATTGTTTCTTTGAACTACTAAGTAAATGAGCTAAGTTTGTTTCATTGAATCGTTGAATAAGGTTTCATTCATTGAATCAATGATTGTAGTTTGATTCAAAGATTCAATGAATACCGTTTGTTTCATCGAGTGAAAGCGTTAAGCTCGAGACATTAAATTAATGAGAAAAGCTCTACTCATTGACCTACGTGCAGACTGTTGCATTGAATGACTGCATGCAGTTTGTTTCATTGAATGAACGCGCACAGTTTCTTTCATTGAATGAATGAATGAATGTGTTTTGCTCGTGGCAATGAATGAATGGCAGAAGCTGTACTCTTTGAATTAACTCGTGCAGTGTGTTTCATTGCGTTTATTGTGTCATTGAATCAAACTTCAAACAGTGATTCACCTGCAGTCTGTTTTATTCAATGAACGAGTGCAGTGTGATTCACTAAACAAGTGAGTTAAGTTTGTTTCATTGAAACAATGAATAACGTTTGATTAATTGAATCAATGATTGTAGTTTGATACAATGATTCAATTAATCCAGTCTGTTTCATTGAATGAAAGCGGGAAGCTCGAGACATTGAATAAACGAGAAAAGCTCTACTCATTGAATTACTTGAATTCATTGAATGAATGCATGCAGCTTGTTTCATTGGATGATCACATGCAGTCTTTTTCATTGAATGAACAAGTGCAGTTTATTTCATTGAATGAATGGCAAAAGCTCGATTCATTGGATTAGCACTTGCAGTTTTTCTCATTGAATGAATGTAGTTTAGATTCACTCCATGAATGAGTGAAGTTTGTTTCATGAAATCAATGAATTACATTTGATTCTTTGATTCAATGATTGAAGTTTGATTCAATGAATGAATGAATGCTGTTTGTTTCATTGAGTTAAAACGTAAAGCTCAAGAAATTAAAGGAATGAGAGTAAATCTTTTCATTGAATTCTCACGACCAGCCTGTTTCATGGAAACAACGAGTGCAGGTCGATCCACTGAATAAGTGAGTTAAGTTTGTTTCATTTAAAGGATAAATACCGTTTGATTCATTGAGCGTTAGGCTCGAGACATTGAATAAACGAGAAAAGCTCTTCTCATTGAATTAAAACGTGCAGTCGGTTTCATTGAATGACTGGCTGAAGATCGATTCATTGGATTAGCAGTTGCAGTGATTCTCAATGAATTCATGTATGCAGTTTGTTTGATTGAATCAATGCGTTAAGCTTGTGTCATTTAATGAATGTGAGTAGCTCTACTCATTGAATTATGACATGCAGTCTGTTTTATGGAATCAACAAGTGCAGTTTAATTCACTAAATAAGTGAGTTAAGTTTGTTTCATTGAAACAATGACTAACGTTTGATTCATTGAATCAATGATTGTAGTTTCATTCAACAATTCATCGAATGCAGTCTGTTTCAATGAATGAATGTGTTCAGCTCGTGGCGTTAAAAGAATGGCGGAAGATCTACTCTTTGAACGAACAGTGTGTTTCATTGGATGAATGGTTGCAGTTTGATTCACTAAGTAAATGAATTGTTTGTTTCATTGGATCATTGAATACGGTTTGATTCATTGACTGAATGATTGCAGTTTGATTCAATGATTGAATGAATGCAGTTGGTTTCATTTCATTATTGAATAAAGGAGAAAAGCTCTAATCATTGAATAAACACAAGCAGTCTGTTTCATTGAATGCAGTTTCTTTCATTGAGTGAATGGAAAAGCTCGATTCATGGGATTCGAACTTGCAGTGTTTCTCATTGATTGAATGTTCTCCAGCTTCATCATTTCCCCTCGCCCCACCTTTCCTCAGTCCTAACCCTCAGACTCAGCACCGCCTTCTTGACCTGCAATCTTCGTCCCGACATCTCCGCCCCCACCCTCTCTCCGGCCTATCGCCCTCACCTTAACATCCTTCCACCTATCGCATTCCCAACGCCCCTCCCCCAAATTCCTTCTCCCTACCTTTTATCTTAGCCTGCTTGGCACGCCCTCTTCATTCCAGAAGAAGGGCTTTTGCCCGAAACGTCGATGCTCCTTCTCCAAGCGCAGTTTGTTTTATTGAATTAAAGCGTAAAGCTCAAGACATTGAATGAATGAGAGTAGCTCCACACACTTAATTATCACGAGCAGTCAGTTTAATAGATCCACTAAATAAGTGAGTTCAGTTTGTTTCATTGAAACGATGAATAGCGTTTGATTCATTGAGCATTAAGATGGAGACATTGTATAAACGAGAAAAGATCTTCTCATTGAATTAAAACGTGCAGTCTGTTTCACTGAATGACTGCATGCCGTTTGTTTCTTCGAATGAACGCGTGCAGTTTCTTTCACTGAATGCATGGCTAAAGCTCGATTGATTGGATTAGAAGTTGCAGTGATTCTCAATGAATGCATGAATGCATTTTGTTTGATTGAATCAATGCGTTACGCTTGTGGCATTGAATGAATAAGAGTAGCTCCACTCACTTAATTATCACGTGCAGTCTGTTTCATGGAATCAAAAAGTGCAGTTTAATTCACTAAATAAGTGAGTAAAGTTTGTTTCAATGATACAATTACTAACGTTTGATTCATTGAATCAATGATGTTGTTTGATTCAATGATTCGATGAATGCAATTTGTTTCATTGAATGAAAGCATTAAGCTCATGACATTGAATGAATTCTCGACTCATTGAATGCTCGACTCATTGAATTAACACGGGCAGTCTGTTTCATTGATCGCATGCATGCAGTCTGTTTCATTGAATAAACGCGTGCAGTTTCGTTTTTTGAATGAATGGCAAAAGGTCGATTCATTGAATTAACAGTTGCAGTGTTTCTCATTGAATGAATGATCGTAGTTAGATTCACTCCATAAATAAGTGGTTTGTTTCGTTAAATTAATGAATTTCATTTGATTCTTTGAGACAATGATTCAAGTTTGATTCAATGAGTGCACGAATGCAGTTTGTTTCTGTATACGCTCGAGACATTGAATGAATGGATGAAGCTTGAGGCATTGAATAAACATTTGCAGTTTGTTTCATGGAATAAATGTGTGCAGTTTGTTTGATTGAATCAATACGTTAAGCATGTGGCATTGGATGAATGAGAGTAGCTCTACTCATTGTATTATCACGTGCAGTCTGTTTCAAGGAATCAAGTGCAGATTAATTCACTAAATAAGTGAGTTAAGTTTGTTTCATTCAAACAATGAATAACGTTAAATTCATTGAATCAATGATTGTAGTTTACTTCAATGATTCAACGAATGCAGTTTGTTTCATTGAAAGAAAGCGTTAAACTCGTGACATTGAATGAAAGAGAAAACCTAGTCTCATTGAATTAACGTGTGCAGTTGTTTCATTGAACGAATGCCTGGAGTTTGTTTCATTGAATGAACGCGTGCAGTTTTTTTTTCGAATGAATAGCAAAAGGTCGATTCATTGAATTAAAATGAGCAGTCCGTTTCATTGAATGAATGCATGCAGTTTGTTTCATTGAATGAAAGCATGAAGCTCGAAACGTTGAATAAACGAGAAACATTCTCGTTAAATTAGCAAGAGCAGTCTGTTTGATTGAATAAATGCATACAGTTAGTTTCATTGAATAAATAAATGCAGTTAGATTCATTCCGTAAATGAGTGAAGTTTGGTTCATTAAATCAATGAATTACATTTGATTCTTTGGATCAATGATTGGTGTTTGATTCAATGAATGAACGAATGCAGTTTGATTCTTTGAATTAAAGCGTTAAGCTGGAGACATTGAAGGAATGACAGAAGCTCTACTCATTGAATTAGCATGTGCAGTTTGTTTCATGGAATAAATGTGCAGTTTGTTTTGATTGAATCAATGCGTTAAGCTTGTGGCACTGAATGAATGAGAGTAGCTCTACTTATTGAATTTTCACGTGCAGTTTGTTTCATTGAAAGAACGAGGGCAGTCTGATTCACTACATAAGTGAGTTAAGTTTGTTTCATTGAAACACGTGCAGTTTGCTTGAAGGAATAAATGTGTGCAGTTTGTTTGATTGAATCAATGCGTTAAGCTTGTGTCATTGAACGAATGAGACGAGCTCAACTCATTAAATTATCACGTGCAGTCTGTTTCATTGAATAAACAGTGCAGTTTGATTGTTTCTTTGAACTACTAAGTAAATGAGCTAAGTTTGTTTCATTGAATCGTTGAATAAGGTTTCATTCATTGAATCAATGATTGTAGTTTGATTCAAAGATTCAATGAATACCGTTTGTTTCATCGAGTGAAAGCGTTAAGCTCGAGACATTAAATTAATGAGAAAAGCTCTACTCATTGACCTACGTGCAGACTGTTGCATTGAATGACTGCATGCAGTTTGTTTCATTGAATGAACGCGCACAGTTTCTTTCATTGAATGAATGAATGAATGTGTTTTGCTCGTGGCAATGAATGAATGGCAGAAGCTGTACTCTTTGAATTAACTCGTGCAGTGTGTTTCATTGCGTTTATTGTGTCATTGAATCAAACTTCAAACAGTGATTCACCTGCAGTCTGTTTTATTCAATGAACGAGTGCAGTGTGATTCACTAAACAAGTGAGTTAAGTTTGTTTCATTGAAACAATGAATAACGTTTGATTAATTGAATCAATGATTGTAGTTTGATACAATGATTCAATTAATCCAGTCTGTTTCATTGAATGAAAGCGGGAAGCTCGAGACATTGAATAAACGAGAAAAGCTCTACTCATTGAATTACTTGAATTCATTGAATGAATGCATGCAGCTTGTTTCATTGGATGATCACATGCAGTCTTTTTCATTGAATGAACAAGTGCAGTTTATTTCATTGAATGAATGGCAAAAGCTCGATTCATTGGATTAGCACTTGCAGTTTTTCTCATTGAATGAATGCAGTTTAGATTCACTCCATGAATGACTGAAGTTTGTTTCATGAAATCAATGAATTACATTTGATTCTTTGATTCAATGATTGAAGTTTGATTCAATGAATGAATGAATGATGTTTGTTTCATTGAGTTAAAACGTAAAGCTCAAGAAATTAAAGGAATGAGAGTAAATCTTTTCATTGAATTCTCACGACCAGCCTGTTTCATGGAAACAACGAGTGCAGGTCGATCCACTGAATAAGTGAGTTAAGTTTGTTTCATTTAAAGGATAAATACCGTTTGATTCATTGAGCGTTAGGCTCGAGACATTGAATAAACGAGAAAAGCTCTTCTCATTGAATTAAAACGTGCAGTCGGTTTCATTGAATGACTGGCTGAAGATCGATTCATTGGATTAGCAGTTGCAGTGATTCTCAATGAATTCATGTATGCAGTTTGTTTGATTGAATCAATGCGTTAAGCTTGTGTCATTTAATGAATGTGAGTAGCTCTACTCATTGAATTATGACATGCAGTCTGTTTTATGGAATCAACAAGTGCAGTTTAATTCACTAAATAAGTGAGTTAAGTTTGTTTCATTGAAACAATGACTAACGTTTGATTCATTGAATCAATGATTGTAGTTTCATTCAACAATTCATCGAATGCAGTCTGTTTCAATGAATGAATGTGTTCAGCTCGTGGCGTTAAAAGAATGGCGGAAGATCTACTCTTTGAACGAACAGTGTGTTTCATTGGATGAATGGTTGCAGTTTGATTCACTAAGTAAATGAATTGTTTGTTTCATTGGATCATTGAATACGGTTTGATTCATTGACTGAATGATTGCAGTTTGATTCAATGATTGAATGAATGCAGTTGGTTTCATTTCATTATTGAATAAAGGAGAAAAGCTCTAATCATTGAATAAACACAAGCAGTCTGTTTCATTGAATGCAGTTTCTTTCATTGAGTGAATGGAAAAGCTCGATTCATGGGATTCGAACTTGCAGTGTTTCTCATTGATTGAATGTTCTCCAGCTTCATCATTTCCCCTCGCCCCACCTTTCCTCAGTCCTAACCCTCAGACTCAGCACCGCCTTCTTGACCTGCAATCTTCGTCCCGACATCTCCGCCCCCACCCTCTCTCCGGCCTATCGCCCTCACCTTAACATCCTTCCACCTATCGCATTCCCAACGCCCCTCCCCCAAATTCCTTCTCCCTACCTTTTATCTTAGCCTGCTTGGCACGCCCTCTTCATTCCAGAAGAAGGGCTTTTGCCCGAAACGTCGATGCTCCTTCTCCAAGCGCAGTTTGTTTTATTGAATTAAAGCGTAAAGCTCAAGACATTGAATGAATGAGAGTAGCTCCACACACTTAATTATCACGAGCAGTCAGTTTAATAGATCCACTAAATAAGTGAGTTCAGTTTGTTTCATTGAAACGATGAATAGCGTTTGATTCATTGAGCATTAAGATGGAGACATTGTATAAACGAGAAAAGATCTTCTCATTGAATTAAAACGTGCAGTCTGTTTCACTGAATGACTGCATGCCGTTTGTTTCTTCGAATGAACGCGTGCAGTTTCTTTCACTGAATGCATGGCTAAAGCTCGATTGATTGGATTAGAAGTTGCAGTGATTCTCAATGAATGCATGAATGCATTTTGTTTGATTGAATCAATGCGTTACGCTTGTGGCATTGAATGAATAAGAGTAGCTCCACTCACTTAATTATCACGTGCAGTCTGTTTCATGGAATCAAAAAGTGCAGTTTAATTCACTAAATAAGTGAGTAAAGTTTGTTTCAATGATACAATTACTAACGTTTGATTCATTGAATCAATGATGTTGTTTGATTCAATGATTCGATGAATGCAATTTGTTTCATTGAATGAAAGCATTAAGCTCATGACATTGAATGAATTCTCGACTCATTGAATGCTCGACTCATTGAATTAACACGGGCAGTCTGTTTCATTGATCGCATGCATGCAGTCTGTTTCATTGAATAAACGCGTGCAGTTTCGTTTTTTGAATGAATGGCAAAAGGTCGATTCATTGAATTAACAGTTGCAGTGTTTCTCATTGAATGAATGATCGTAGTTAGATTCACTCCATAAATAAGTGGTTTGTTTCGTTAAATTAATGAATTTCATTTGATTCTTTGAGACAATGATTCAAGTTTGATTCAATGAGTGCACGAATGCAGTTTGTTTCTGTATACGCTCGAGACATTGAATGAATGGATGAAGCTTGAGGCATTGAATAAACATTTGCAGTTTGTTTCATGGAATAAATGTGTGCAGTTTGTTTGATTGAATCAATACGTTAAGCATGTGGCATTGGATGAATGAGAGTAGCTCTACTCATTGTATTATCACGTGCAGTCTGTTTCAAGGAATCAAGTGCAGATTAATTCACTAAATAAGTGAGTTAAGTTTGTTTCATTCAAACAATGAATAACGTTAAATTCATTGAATCAATGATTGTAGTTTGCTTCAATGATTCAACGAATGCAGTTTGTTTCATTGAAAGAAAGCGTTAAACTCGTGACATTGAATGAAAGAGAAAACCTAGTCTCATTGAATTAACGTGTGCAGTTGTTTCATTGAACGAATGCCTGGAGTTTGTTTCATTGAATGAACGCGTGCAGTTTTTTTTTCGAATGAATAGCAAAAGGTCGATTCATTGAATTAAAATGAGCAGTCCGTTTCATTGAATGAATGCATGCAGTTTGTTTCATTGAATGAAAGCATGAAGCTCGAAACGTTGAATAAACGAGAAACATTCTCGTTAAATTAGCAAGAGCAGTCTGTTTGATTGAATAAATGCATACAGTTAGTTTCATTGAATAAATAAATGCAGTTAGATTCATTCCGTAAATGAGTGAAGTTTGGTTCATTAAATCAATGAATTACATTTGATTCTTTGGATCAATGATTGGTGTTTGATTCAATGAATGAACGAATGCAGTTTGATTCTTTGAATTAAAGCGTTAAGCTGGAGACATTGAAGGAATGACAGAAGCTCTACTCATTGAATTAGCATGTGCAGTTTGTTTCATGGAATAAATGTGCAGTTTGTTTTGATTGAATCAATGCGTTAAGCTTGTGGCACTGAATGAATGAGAGTAGCTCTACTTATTGAATTATCACGTGCAGTTTGTTTCATTGAAAGAACGAGGGCAGTCTGATTCACTACATAAGTGAGTTAAGTTTGTTTCATTGAAACACGTGCAGTTTGCTTGAAGGAATAAATGTGTGCAGTTTGTTTGATTGAATCAATGCGTTAAGCTTGTGTCATTGAACGAATGAGACGAGCACAACTCATTAAATTATCACGTGCAGTCTGTTTCATTGAATAAACAGTGCAGTTTGCTTGTGTCTTTGAACTACTAAGTAAATGAGCTAAGTTTGTTTCATTGAATCGTTGAATAAGGTTTCATTCATCGAATCAATGATTGTAGTTTGATTCAAAGATTCAATGAATACCGTTTGTTTCATCGAGTGAAAGCGTTAAGCTCGAGACATTAAATTAATGAGAAAAGCTCTACTCATTGACCTACGTGCAGACTGTTGCATTGAATGACTGCATGCAGTTTGTTTCATTGAATGAACGCGCACAGTTTCTTTCATTGAATGAATGAATGAATGTGTTTTGCTCGTGGCAATGAATGAATGGCAGAAGCTGTACTATTTGAATTAACTCGTGCAGTGTGTTTCATTGCGTTTATTGTGTCATTGAATCAAACTTCAAACAGTGATTCACCTGCAGTCTGTTTTATTCAATGATTCACTAAACAAGTGAGTTAAGTTTGTTTCATTGAAACAATGAATAACGTTTGATTAATTGAATCAATGATTGTAGTTTGCTTCAATGATTCAACGAATGCAGTTTGTTTCATTGAAAGAAAGCGTTAAACACGTGACATTGAATGAAAGAGAAAACCTAGTCTCATTGAATTAACGTGTGCAGTTGTTTCTTGAACGAATGTCTGGAGTTTGTTTCATTGAATGAACGCGTGCAAGTTTTTTTCGAATGAATGGCAAAAGGTCGATTCATTGAATTAAAATGAGCAGTCCGTTTCATTGAATGAATGCATGCAGTTTGTTTCATTTAATGAAGGCATTAAGCTCGAAACGTTGAATAAACGAGAAAAATTCTCGTTAAATTAGCAAGCGCAGTCTGTTTGATTGAATAAATGCATACAGTTAGTTTCATTGAATAAATAAATGCAGTTAGATTCATTCCGTAAATGAGTGAAGTTTGGTTCATTAAATCAATGAATTACATTTGATTCTTTGGATCAATTGGATTCTTTGAAGCTCTGCTCATTGAATTTATACGTACAGTCTGTTTCATTGAATGAATGTATTCAATGCAGTTTGGTTCAATGAATGATTGCTTGCAGATTATTTGATTGGACGAAAGCATTGAGCTCGAGTCATTAATTAAATGAGAGAAGCTCGGCTCATTGAATTAACAGGTGCAGTCTGTTTCAGTGAATGCATGTGTGCAGTTGGGCAAGTGAGTGCAGCTTGTTTCATTGAATGAACGGCAAACGCTTTACTCATTGAATTAGCACGCACAGTCCGTTTCATTGAATCAATGAATTACGTTTGATTCTTTGAATCATTGATTGATGTTTGATTCAATGAATGAATTAATGAGTTGTATTCACTAATTAAATCAGTTATGTTTGTTTCATTGATTCAATGAATTGCGTTTGATTCTTTGAAGTTTGATTCCATGAATGACTGAATGCAGTTGAATTCAGTACATAAAAGTTTGTTACATTGAATTAATGTATACCGTTTGATTCATTCAAACAAGGATTGAAGTTTGTTTCAATGAATGATTGCTTTCAAATTGTTTCATTGGTTGAAAGAGATGCTCGGCTCATAGAATTAACAGGTGCAGTCAGTTTCAGAGTATGCATGTGTGCAGTTGGACTCACTAAAGAAGTGAGTACAGTTTGTTTCATTGAATTAATGTGTACCGTTGATTCATTCAAACAAAGATTGAAGTTTGTTTCAATGATTGAATGAATGTTTCATTGAATGAAAGAATTGAACTCTCGTCATTGATTTAAATGAGAGAAGCTCTGTTCATTCAATTAATGGTTCCAGTCTGTCTCATTGAATGAATGCAACAGTTTGTTTCCATGAATGATTGCTTGTAGATTGTTTCTTTGGATGAAAGCTTTGAGCTCGAGACATTGATTAAATGAGAGAATCTCGACTCATTGAATTAACACGTGCAGTCTTTTTCATTGAATAAATGTGTGCAGTTTGATTTACTAAAGAAATGAGTGCAGTTTGTTTCATTGAATTAATGTATGCCGTTTGATTCATTCAAACAAAGATTGAAGTTTGTTTCAATGATTAAATGAAAACAGTTTGTTTCATGAATGAATGAGTGTACTTTGATTAATTGAATGAATGAATGCAGTTAAATTCACTACAAATGTTTATTTCATTGATTCAATGAATTGCGTTTGATTCTTTGAATCAGTGTTTGAAGTTTGATTCCATGTATGAATAAAGAGCTGAATTCACTAAATAACTGACTTAAATCTGTTACATTGAATTAATGAATAACCTTTGAGTCATTCTAACAAAGATGGAAGCTTGTTTCAATGATTGAATGAAGGCAGTTTGTTTCATTGATTGAAAGCATTGAGTTCGAGTAATTGTTTAAATGAGAGAAGCTCTGCTCATTGAATTTATAGGTACAGTCTGTTCCATTGAATGAATGCAAGCTGTTTGTTTCAATGAATGATTGCTAGCAGATTGTTTCATTGGATGAAAGCTTTGAGCTCGAGACGTTGATTAAATGAGAGAAGCTCGGCACATTGAATTAACAGGTGCAGTGTGTTTCATTGAATGAATGTGTGTAGTTTGATTCACTTAAGAAGTGAGTGCAGCTGGTTTCATTGAAGAACGGCAAATGCGCTACTCATTGGATTAGCACTTGCAGTCTGTTTCATTGAATGAAATAATGCAGTTGATTTCTCGAAATAAATCTGTTAAGTTTGTTTCATTGAATTAATGAAATACGTTTGATTCTTTGAATCATTGATTGAAGTTTGATTCAATGAATGAAAGAATGGAGTTGCATTCACGAAATAAATGAGTTAAGTTTGTTTCATTGAATTAATGAATAACGTTAGATTCATTCGAACAAAGATTGAAGTTTGTTTCAATGATTGAATGAAGGCTGTTTGTTTCTTTGAAAGAAACAAATTGAGCACGAGACATTGATTAAATGAGAGAAGCTCTGCTCATTGAATTTTTAGGTACAGTCTGTTTAATTAAATGAATGCATGCAATTCGTTTCTATGAATGATTGCTTGAATATTGTTTCATTGGATGAAAGCTTTGAGCTCGAGACATTGATGAAATGAGAGTAGCTCGGCTCATTGAATTAACAGGTGTAGTCTGTTTCATTGAATGAATGTGTGCAGTTGAACTCACTAAAGAAGTGAGTGCAGTTTGTTTCATTGAATGAATGTATGCCGTTTGATTCATTCAATCAAAGATTGAAATTTACTTCAATGATTGAATGAATGCAGTTTGTTTCATTGAATGAATGAGTCCACTTTGATTCATTGAATAAATGAATGCAGTTAATTTCAATAAATAAATCAGTTAATTTTATTTCATTGATTAAATAAATTGCGTTTGATTCTTTGAATAAATGAGAGAAGCTCTGCTCATTGAATTTGAAATTTGTTTCAATGAATGAATGCTTGCAGATTGTTTCATTGGATGGAAGCTTTGAGCTCGAGACATTGATTAAATGAGAGAAGCTCGGGTCATTGAATTAACAGGTGCAATGTGTTTCATTGAATGAATGTGTTCAGTTTGAGTCAATTGAGAAGTGAGTTTGTTTCATTGAATTAATGAATAACATTTGATTCATTCAGTCAATGATTGAAGTTTGATTCAATGAATGAATGGAGTTTTATTCACTAAATAAATAAGTTGAGTTTGTTCCTTTTAATTGATGAATGTTGCTTGTTTCAATCAAACAAAAATCGAAGTTATTTTCAAAGCTTGATTGAATGCAATTTTTTCCTTGAATGAATGCATTGAGCTCGAGCCATTGATTAAATGAGAGAAGCTGTGCTCATTGAATTAATAGGTGCAGTCTGTTTCATTGAATGAATGTATTCAATGCAGTTTGGTTCAATGAATGATTGCTTGCAGATTATTTGATTGGATGAAAGCATTGAGCTCGAGACATTAATTAAATGAGAGAAGCTCGGCTCATTGAATTAACAGGTGCAGTCAGTTTCAGTGTATGCATGTGTGCAGTTGGACTCACTAAAGAAGTGAGTACAGTTTGTTTCATTGAATTAATGTGTACCGTTTGATTCATTCAAACAAAGATTGAAGTTTGTTTCAATGATTGAATGAATGTTTCATTGAATGAAAGAATTGAACTCTAGTCATTGATTAAATGAGAGAAGCTCGACTCATTGAATTAACAAGTGCAGTCTTTTTCATTGAATAAATGTGTGCAGTTTGATTTACTAAAGAAATGAGTGCAGTTTGTTTCATTGAATTAATGTATGCCGTTTGATTCATTCAAACAAAGATTGAAGTTTGTTTCAATGATTAAATGAAAACAGTTTGTTTCATGAATGAATGAGTGTACTTTGATTCATTGAATGAATGAATGCAGTTAAATTCACTACATAATGTTTATTTCATTGATTCAATGAATTGCGTTTGATTCTTTGAATCAGTGTTTGAAGTTTGATTCCATGAATGAATAAAGAGCTGAATTCACTAAATAACTGATTTAAATCTGTTACATTGAATTAATGAATAACCTTTGAGTCATTCTAACAAAGATTGAAGCTGGTTTCAATGATTGAATGAAGGCAGTTTGTTTCATTGATTTTAAGCATTGAGTTCGAGTAATTGATTAAATAAGAGAAGCTCTGCTCATTGAATTTATTGGTACAGTCTGTTCCATTGAATGAATGCAAGCTGTTTGTTTCAATGAATGATTGCTAGCAGATTGTTTCATTGGATGAATGTGCTCGAGCTCGAGACATTGATTAAATGAGAGAAGCTCGGCACATTGAATTAACAGGTGCAGTGTGTTTCATTGAATGAATGTGTTCAGTTTGAGTCAATTGAGAAGTGAGTTTGTTTCATTGAATTAATGAATAACATTTGATTCATTCAGTCAATGATTGAAGTTTGATTCAATGAATGAATGGAGTTTTATTCACAAAATAAATAAGTTGAGTTTGTTCCTTTAAATTAATGAATGTTGCTTGTTTCAATCAAACAAAAATCGAAGTTATTTTCAAAGCTTGATTGAATGCAATTTTTTCCTTGAATGAATGCATTGAGCTCGAGCCATTGATTAAATGAGCTGTGCTCATTGCATTAATAGGTGCAGTCTGTTTCATTGAATGAATGTATTCAATGCAGTTTGGTTCAATGAATGATTGCTTGCAGATTATTTGATTGGATGAAAGCATTGAGCTCGAGACATTAATTAAATGAGAGAAGCTCGGCTCATTGAATTAACAGGTGCAGTCTGTTTCAGTGTATGCATGTGTGCAGTTGGGCAAGTGAGTGCAGCTTGTTTCATTGAATGAACGGCAAACGCTTTACTCATTGAATTAGCACGCACAGTCCGTGTCATTGAATCAATGAATTACGTTTGATTCTTTGAATCATTGATTGATGTTTGATTCAATGAATGAATTAATGAGTTGTATTCACTAAATAAATGAGTTAAGTTTGTTTCATTGAATTAATGTATACCTTTTGATTCATTCAAACAAAGATTGGAGTTTGTTTCATTGAATGTAAGAATTGAGCTCGAGTCATTGATTAAATGAGAGAATCTCCCTTCATTGACTTAATGGGTACAGTATGTTTCATTGAATGAATGCAACGGTTTGTTTCAATGAATGATTGCTTGCAGATTGTTTCCTTGGATGAAAGCTTTGAGAGAAGCTCGGCTCATTGAATTAACAAGTGCAGTCTGTTTCATTGAATGAATGTGTGCAGTTTGATTTACTAACAAAGTGAGCGCAGTTTGTTTCATTGAATTAATGTATGCCATTTGACTCATTCAAACAAAGATTGAAGTTTGTTTCAAAGATTGAATGAAAACAGTTTGTTTCATGAATGAATGAGTGTATTTTGATTCATTGAATGAATGAATGCAGTTGCGTTCACTAATTAAATCAGTTATGTTTGTTTCATTGATTCAATGAATTGCGTTTGATTCTTTGAAGTTTGATTCCATGAATGACTGAATGCAGTTGAATTCAGTACATAAAAGTTTGTTACATTGAATTAATGTATACCGTTTGATTCATTCAAACAAGGATTGAAGTTTGTTTCAATGAATGATTGATTGCTTTCAAATTGTTTCATTGGTTGAAAGAGATGCTCGGCTCATAGAATTAACAGATGCAGTCAGTTTCAGTGTATGCATGTGTGCAGTTGGACTCACTAAAGAAGTGAGTACAGTTTGTTTCATTGAATTAATGTGTACCGTTTGATTCATTCAAACAAAGATTGAAGTTTGTTTCAATGATTGAATGAATGTTTCATTGAATGAAAGAATTGAACTCTAGTCATTGATTAAATGAGAGAAGCTCGACTCATTGAATTAACAAGTGCAGTCTTTTTCATTGAATAAATGTGTGCAGTTTGATTTACTAAAGAAATGAGTGCAGTTTGTTTCATTGAATTAATGTATGCCGTTTGATTCATTCAAACAAAGATTGAATTTTGTTTCAATGATTAAATGAAAACAGTTTGTTTCATGAATGAATGAGTGTACTTTGATTCATTGAATTAATGAATGCAGTTAAATTCACTACATAATGTTTATTTCATTGATTCAATGAATTGCGTTTGATTCTTTGAATCAGTGTTTGAAGTTTGATTCCATGAATGAATAAAGAGCTGAATTCACTAAATAACTGATTTAAATCTGTTACATTGAATTAATGAATAACCTTTGAGTCATTCTAACAAAGATTGAAGCTGGTTTCAATGATTGAATGAAGGCAGTTTGTTTCATTGATTTTAAGCATTGAGTTCGAGTAATTGATTAAATAAGAGAAGCTCTGCTCATTGAATTTATTGGTACAGTCTGTTCCATTGAATGCTTGCAAGCTGTTTGTTTCAATGAATGATTGCTAGCAGATTGTTTCATTGGATGAAAGCTTTGAGCTCGAGACATTGATTAAATGAGAGAAGCTCGGCACATTGAATTAACAGGTACAGTGTGTTTCATTGAATGAATGTGTTCAGTTTGAGTCAATTGAGAAGTGAGTTTGTTTATTGAATTAATGAATAACATTTGATTCATTCAGTCAATGATTGAAGTTTGATTCAATGAATGAATGGAGTTCTATTCACTAAATAAATAAGTTGAGTTTGTTCCTTTTAATTAATGAATGTTGCTTGTTTCAATCAAACAAAAATCGAAGTTATTTTCAAAGCTTGATTGAATGCAATTTTTTCCTTGAATGAATGCATTGAGCTCGAGCCATTGATTAAATGAGAGAAGCTGTGCTCATTGAATTAATAGGTGCAGTCTGTTTCATTGAATGAATGTATTCAATGCAGTTTGGTTCAATGAATGATTGCTTGCAGATTATTTGATTGGATGAAAGCATTGAGCTCGAGACATTAATTAAATGAGAGAAGCTCGGCTCATTGAATTAACAGGTGCAGTCTGTTTCAGTGTATGCATGTGTGCAGTTGGGCAAGTGAGTGCAGCTTGTTTCATTGAATGAACGGCAAACGCTTTACTCATTGAATTAGCACGCACAGTCCGTTTCATTGAATCAATGAATTACGTTTGATTCTTTGAATCATTGATTGATGTTTGATTCAATGAATGAATTAATGAGTTGTATTCACTAAATAAATGAGTTAAGTTTGTTTCATTGAATTAATGTATACCTTTTGATTCATTCAAACAAAGATTGGTGTTTGTTTCATTGAATGTAAGAATTGAGCTCGAGTCATTGATTAAATGAGAGAATCTCCCTTCATTGACTTAATGGGTACAGTATGTTTCATTGAATGAATGCAACGGTTTGTTTCAATGAATGATTGCTTGCAGATTGTTTCCTTGGATGAAAGCTTTGAGAGAAGCTCGGCTCATTGAATTAACAAGTGCAGTCTGTTTCATTGAATGAATGTGTGCAGTTTGATTTACTAACAAAGTGAGCGCAGTTTGTTTCATTGAATTAATGTATGCCATTTGACTCATTCAAACAAAGATTGAAGTTTGTTTAAAAGATTGAATGAAAACAGTTTGTTTCATGAATGAATGAGTGTATTTTGATTCATTGAATGAATGAATGCAGTTGCGTTCACTAATTAAATCAGTTATGTTTGTTTCATTGATTCAATGTATTGCGTTTGATTCTTTGAAGTTTGATTCCATGAATGACTGAATGCAGTTGAGTTACATTGAATTAATGTATACCGTTTGATTCATTCAAACAAGGATTGAAGTTTGTTTCAATGAATGATTGATTGCTTTCAAATTGTTTCATTGGTTGAAAGAGATGCTCGGCTCATAGAATTAACAGGTGCAGTCAGTTTCAGTGTATGCATGTGTGCAGTTGGACTCACTAAAGAAGTGAGTACAGTTTGTTTCATTGAATTAATGTGTACCGTTTGATTCATTCAAACAAAGATTGAAGTTTGTTTCAATGATTGAATGAATGTTTCATTGAATGAAAGAATTGAACTCTAGTCATTGATTAAATGAGAGAAGCTCGACTCATTGAATTATCAAGTGCAGTCTTTTTCATTGAATAAATGTGTGCAGTTTGATTTACTAAAGAAATGAGTGCAGTTTGTTTCATTGAATTAAAGTATGCCGTTTGATTCATTCAAACAAAGATTGAAGTTTGTTTCAATGATTAAATGAAAACAGTTTGTTTCATGAATGAATGAGTGTACTTTGATTCATTGAATGAATGAATGCAGTTAAATTCACTACATAATGTTTATTTCATTGATTCAATGAATTGCGTTTGATTCTTTGAATCAGTGTTTGAAGTTTGATTCCATGAATGAAGAGCTGAATTCACTAAATAACTGATTTAAATCTGTTGCATTGAATTAATGAATAACCTTTGAGTCATTCTAACAAAGATTGAAGCTGGTTTCAATGATTGAATGAAGGCAGTTTGTTTCATTGATTTTCAGCATTGAGTTCGAGTAATTGATTAAATAAGAGAAGCTCTGCTCATTGAATTTATTGGTACAGTCTGTTCCATTGAATGAATGCAAGCTGTTTGTTTCAATGAATGATTGCTAGCAGATTGTTTCATTGGATGAAAGCTTTGAGCTCGAGACATTGATTAAATGAGAGAAGCTCGGCACATTGAATTAACAGGTGCAGTGTGTTTCATTGAATGAATGTGTTCAGTTTGAGTCAATTGAGAAGTGAGTTTGTTTCATTGAATTAATGAATAACATTTGATTCATTCAGTCAATGATTGAAGTTTGATTCAATGAATGAATGGAGTTTTATTCACTAAATAAATAAGTTGAGTTTGTTCCTTTTAATTAATGAATGTTGCTTGTTTCAATCAAACAAAAATCGAAGTTATTTTCAAAGCTTGATTGAATGCAATTTTTTCCTTGAATGAATGCATTGAGCTCGAGCCATTGATTAAATGAGAGAAGCTGTGCTCATTGAATTAATAGGTGCAGTCTGTTTCATTGAATGAATGTATTCAATGCAGTTTGGTTCAATGAATGATTGCTTGCAGATTATTTGATTGGATGAAAGCATTGAGCTCGAGACATTAATTAAATGAGAGAAGCTCGGCTCATTGAATTAACAAGTGCAGGCTGTTTCATTGAATGAATGTGTGCAGTTTGATTTACTAACAAAGTGAGCGCAGTTTGTTTCATTGAATTAATGTATGCCATTTGACTCATTCAAACAAAGATTGAAGTTTGTTTCAAAGATTGAATGAAAACAGTTTGTTTCATGAATGAATGAGTGTATTTTGATTCATTGAATGAATGAATGCAGTTGCGTTCACTAATTAAATCAGTTATGTTTGTTTCATTGATTCAATGAATTGCGTTTGATTCTTTGAAGTTTGATTCCATGAATGACTGAATGCAGTTGAGTTACATTGAATTTATGTATACCGTTTGATTCATTCAAACAAGGATTGAAGTTTGTTTCAATGAATGATTGATTGCTTTCAAATTGTTTCATTGGTTGAAAGAGATGCTCGGCTCATAGAATTAACAGGTGCAGTCAGTTTCAGTGTATGCATGTGTGCAGTTGGACTCACTAAAGAAGTGAGTACAGTTTGTTTCATTGAATTAATGTGTACCGTTTGATTCATTCAAACAAAGATTGAAGTTTGTTTCAATGATTGAATGAATGTTTCATTGAATGAAAGAATTGAACTCTAGTCATTGATTAAATGAGAGAAGCTCGACTCATTGAATTATCAAGTGCAGTCTTTTTCATTGAATAAATGTGTGCAGTTTGATTTACTAAAGAAATGAGTGCAGTTTGTTTCATTGAATTAAAGTATGCCGTTTGATTCATTCAAACAAAGATTGAAGTTTGTTTCAATGATTAAATGAAAACAGTTTGTTTCATGAATGAATGAGTGTACTTTGATTCATTGAATGAATGAATGCAGTTAAATTCACTACATAATGTTTATTTCATTGATTCAATGAATTGCGTTTGATTCTTTGAATCAGTGTTTGAAGTTTGATTCCATGAATGAAGAGCTGAATTCACTAAATAACTGATTTAAATCTGTTGCATTGAATTAATGAATAACCTTTGAGTCATTCTAACAAAGATTGAAGCTGGTTTCAATGATTGAATGAAGGCAGTTTGTTTCATTGATTTTAAGCATTGAGTTCGAGTAATTGATTAAATAAGAGAAGCTCTGCTCATTGAATTTATTGGTACAGTCTGTTCCATTGAATGAATGCAAGCTGTTTGTTTCAATGAATGATTGCTAGCAGATTGTTTCATTGGATGAAAGCTTTGAGCTCGAGACATTGATTAAATGAGAGAAGCTCGGCACATTGAATTAACAGGTGCAGTGTGTTTCATTGAATGAATGTGTTCAGTTTGAGTCAATTGAGAAGTGAGTTTGTTTCATTGAATTAATGAATAACATTTGATTCATTCAGTCAATGATTGAAGTTTGATTCAATGAATGAATGGAGTTTTATTCACTAAATAAATAAGTTGAGTTTGTTCCTTTTAATTAATGAATGTTGCTTGTTTCAATCAAACAAAAATCGAAGTTATTTTCAAAGCTTGATTGAATGCAATTTTTTCCTTGAATGAATGCATTGAGCTCGAGCCATTGATTAAATGAGAGAAGCTGTGCTCATTGAATTAATAGGTGCAGTCTGTTTCATTGAATGAATGTATTCAATGCAGTTTGGTTCAATGAATGATTGCTTGCAGATTATTTGATTGGATGAAAGCATTGAGCTCGAGACATTAATTAAATGAGAGAAGCTCGGCTCATTGAATTAACAAGTGCAGTCTGTTTCATTGAATGAATGTGTGCAGTTTGATTTACTAACAAAGTGAGCGCAGTTTGTTTCATTGAATTAATGTATGCCATTTGACTCATTCAAACAAAGATTGAAGTTTGTTTCAAAGATTGAATGAAAACAGTTTGTTTCATGAATGAATGAGTGTATTTTGATTCATTGAATGAATGAATGCAGTTGCGTTCACTAATTAAATCAGTTATGTTTGTTTCATTGATTCAATGAATTGCGTTTGATTCTTTGAAGTTTGATTCCATGAATGACTGAATGCAGTTGAGTTACATTGAATTAATGTATACCGTTTGATTCATTCAAACAAGGATTGAAGTTTGTTTCAATGAATGATTGATTGCTTTCAAATTGTTTCATTGGTTGAAAGAGATGCTCGGCTCATAGAATTAACAGGTGCAGTCAGTTTCAGTGTATGCATGTGTGCAGTTGGACTCACTAAAGAAGTGAGTACAGTTTGTTTCATTGAATTAATGTGTACCGTTTGATTCATTCAAACAAAGATTGAAGTTTGTTTCAATGATTGAATGAATGTTTCATTGAATGAAAGAATTGAACTCTAGTCATTGATTAAATGAGAGAAGCTCGACTCATTGAATTAACAAGTGCAGTCTTTTTCATTGAATAAATGTGTGCAGTTTGATTTACTAAAGAAATGAGTGCAGTTTGTTTCATTGAATTAAAGTATGCCGTTTGATTCATTCAAACAAAGATTGAAGTTTGTTTCAATGATTAAATGAAAACAGTTTGTTTCATGAATGAATGAGTGTACTTTGATTCATTGAATGAATGAATGCAGTTAAATTCACTACATAATGTTTATTTCATTGATTCAATGAATTGCGTTTGATTCTTTGAATCAGTGTTTGAAGTTTGATTCCATGAATGAAGAGCTGAATTCACTAAATAACTGATTTAAATCTGTTGCATTGAATTAATGAATAACCTTTGAGTCATTCTAACAAAGATTGAAGCTGGTTTCAATGATTGAATGAAGGCAGTTTGTTTCATTGATTTTCAGCATTGAGTTCGAGTAATTGATTAAATAAGAGAAGCTCTGCTCATTGAATTTATTGGTACAGTCTGTTCCATTGAATGAATGCAAGCTGTTTGTTTCAATGAATGATTGCTAGCAGATTGTTTCATTGGATGAAAGCTTTGAGCTCGAGACATTGATTAAATGAGAGAAGCTCGGCACATTGAATTAACAGGTGCAGTGTGTTTCATTGAATGAATGTGTTCAGTTTGAGTCAATTGAGAAGTGAGTTTGTTTCATTGAATTAATGAATAACATTTGATTCATTCAGTCAATGATTGAAGTTTGATTCAATGAATGAATGGAGTTTTATTCACTAAATAAATAAGTTGAGTTTGTTCCTTTTAATTAATGAATGTTTCAATCAATAATTGTTTCAATCAAACAAAAATCGAAGTTATTTTCAAAGCTTGATTGAATGCAATTTTTTCCTTGAATGAATGCATTGAGCTCGAGCCATTGATTAAATGAGAGAAGCTGTGCTCATTGAATTAATAGGTGCAGTCTGTTTCATTGAATGAATGTATTCAATGCAGTTTGGTTCAATGAATGATTGCTTGCAGATTATTTGATTGGATGAAAGCATTGAGCTCGAGACATTAATTAAATGAGAGAAGCTCGGCTCATTGAATTAACAAGTGCAGTCTGTTTCATTGAATGAATGTGTGCAGTTTGATTTACTAACAAAGTGAGCGCAGTTTGTTTCATTGAATTAATGTATGCCATTTGACTCATTCAAACAAAGATTGAAGTTTGTTTCAAAGATTGAATGAAAACAGTTTGTTTCATGAATGAATGAGTGTATTTTGATTCATTGAATGAATGAATGCAGTTGCGTTCACTAATTAAATCAGTTATGTTTGTTTCATTGATTCAATGAATTGCGTTTGATTCTTTGAAGTTTGATTCCATGAATGACTGAATGCAGTTGAGTTACATTGAATTTATGTATACCGTTTGATTCATTCAAACAAGGATTGAAGTTTGTTTCAATGAATGATTGATTGCTTTCAAATTGTTTCATTGGTTGAAAGAGATGCTCGGCTCATAGAATTAACAGGTGCAGTCAGTTTCAGTGTATGCATGTGTGCAGTTGGACTCACTAAAGAAGTGAGTACAGTTTGTTTCATTGAATTAATGTGTACCGTTTGATTCATTCAAACAAAGATTGAAGTTTGTTTCAATGATTGAATGAATGTTTCATTGAATGAAAGAATTGAACTCTAGTCATTGATTAAATGAGAGAAGCTCGACTCATTGAATTAACAAGTGCAGTCTTTTTCATTGAATAAATGTGTGCAGTTTGATTTACTAAAGAAATGAGTGCAGTTTGTTTCATTGAATTAAAGTATGCCGTTTGATTCATTCAAACAAAGATTGAAGTTTGTTTCAATGATTAAATGAAAACAGTTTGTTTCATGAATGAATGAGTGTACTTTGATTCATTGAATGAATGAATGCAGTTAAATTCACTACATAATGTTTATTTCATTGATTCAATGAATTGCGTTTGATTCTTTGAATCAGTGTTTGAAGTTTGATTCCATGAATGAAGAGCTGAATTCACTAAATAACTGATTTAAATCTGTTGCATTGAATTAATGAATAACCTTTGAGTCATTCTAACAAAGATTGAAGCTGGTTTCAATGATTGAATGAAGGCAGTTTGTTTCATTGATTTTCAGCATTGAGTTCGAGTAATTGATTAAATAAGAGAAGCTCTGCTCATTGAATTTATTGGTACAGTCTGTTCCATTGAATGAATGCAAGCTGTTTGTTTCAATGAATGATTGCTAGCAGATTGTTTCATTGGATGAAAGCTTTGAGCTCGAGACATTGATTAAATGAGAGAAGCTCGGCACATTGAATTAACAGGTGCAGTGTGTTTCATTGAATGAATGTGTTCAGTTTGAGTCAATTGAGAAGTGAGTTTGTTTCATTGAATTAATGAATAACATTTGATTCATTCAGTCAATGATTGAAGTTTGATTCAATGAATGAATGGAGTTTTATTCACTAAATAAATAAGTTGAGTTTGTTCCTTTTAATTAATGAATGTTGCTTGTTTCAATCAAACAAAAATCGAAGTTATTTTCAAAGCTTGATTGAATGCAATTTTTTCCTTGAATGAATGCATTGAGCTCGAGCCATTGATTAAATGAGAGAAGCTGTGCTCATTGAATTAATAGGTGCAGTCTGTTTCATTGAATGAATGTATTCAATGCAGTTTGGTTCAATGAATGATTGCTTGCAGATTATTTGATTGGATGAAAGCATTGAGCTCGAGACATTAATTAAATGAGAGAAGCTCGGCTCATTGAATTAACAGGTGCAGTCAGTTTCAGTGTATGCATGTGTGCAGTTGGACTCACTAAAGAAGTGAGTACAGTTTGTTTCATTGAATTAATGTGTACCGTTTGATTCATTCAAACAAAGATTGAAGTTTGTTTCAATGATTGAATGAATGTTTCATTGAATGAAAGAATTGAACTCTAGTCATTGATTAAATGAGAGAAGCTCGACTCATTGAATTAACAAGTGCAGTCTTTTTCATTGAATAAATGTGTGCAGTTTGATTTACTAAAGAAATGAGTGCAGTTTGTTTCATTGAATTAATGTATGCCGGTTGATTCATTCAAACAAAGATTGAAGTTTGTTTCAATGATTAAATGAAAACAGTTTGTTTCATGAATGAATGAGTGTACTTTGATTCATTGAATGAATGAATGCAGTTAAATTCACTACATAATGTTTATTTCATTGATTCAATGAATTGCGTTTGATTCTTTGAATCAGTGTTTGAAGTTTGATTCCATGAATGAATAAAGAGCTGAATTCACTAAATAACTGATTTAAATCTGTTACATTGAATTAATGAATAACCTTTGAGTCATTCTAACAAAGATTGAAGCTGGTTTCAATGATTGAATGAAGGCAGTTTGTTTCATTGATTTTAAGCATTGAGTTCGAGTAATTGATTAAATAAGAGAAGCTCTGCTCATTGAATTTATTGGTACAGTCTGTTCCATTGAATGAATGCAAGCTGTTTGTTTCAATGAATGATTGCTAGCAGATTGTTTCATTGGATGAAAGCTTTGAGCTCGAGACATTGATTAAATGAGAGAAGCTCGGCACATTGAATTAACAGGTGCAGTGTGTTTCATTGAATGAATGTGTGTAGTTTGATTCACTTAAGAAGTGAGTGCAGAAGAAGTGGTTTCATTGAATGAACGGCAAATGCGCTACTCATTGGATTAGCACTTGCAGTCTGTTTCATTGAATGAAATAATGCAGTTGATTTCTCGAAATAAATCTGTTAAGTTGTTTCATTGAGTTAATGAAATACGTTTGATACTTTGAATCATTGATTGAAGTTTGATTCAATGAATGAAAGAATGGAGTTGCATTCACAAAATAAATGAGTTAAGTTTGTTTCATTGAATTAATGAATAACGTTAGATTCATTCGAACAAAGATTGAAGTTTGTTTCCATGATTGAATGAAGGCTGTTTGTTTCTTTGAAAGATACAAATTGAGCACGAGACATTGATTAAATGAGAGAAGCTCTGCTCATTGAATTTTTAGGTACAGTCTGTTTCATTAAATGAATGCATGCAATTTGTTTCTATGAATGATTGCTTGAATATTGTTTCATTGGATGAAAGCTTTGAGCTCGAGACATTGATGAAATGAGAGTTAACAGGTGTAGTCTGTTTCAGTGTATGCATGTGTGCAGTTGGGCAAGTGAGTGCAGCTTGTTTCATTGAATGAACGGCAAACGCTTTACTCATTGAATTAGCACGCACAGTCCGTTTCATTGAATCAATGAATTACGTTTGATTCTTTGAATCATTGATTGATGTTTGATTCAATGAATGAATTAATGAGTTGTATTCACTAAATAAATGAGTTAAGTTTGTTTCATTGAATTAATGTATACCTTTTGATTCATTCAAACAAAGATTGGAGTTTGTTTCATTGAATGTAAGAATTGAGCTCGAGTCATTGATTAAATGAGAGAATCTCCCTTCATTGACTTAATGGGTACAGTATGTTTCATTGAATGAATGCAACGGTTTGTTTCAATGAATGATTGCTTGCAGATTGTTTCCTTGGATGAAAGCTTTGAGAGAAGCTCGGCTCATTGAATTAACAAGTGCAGTCTGTTTCATTGAATGAATGTGTGCAGTTTGATTTACTAACAAAGTGAGCGCAGTTTGTTTCATTGAATTAATGTATGCCATTTGACTCATTCAAACAAAGATTGAAGTTTGTTTCAAAGATTGAATGAAAACAGTTTGTTTCATGAATGAATGAGTGTATTTTGATTCATTGAATGAATGAATGCAGTTGCGTTCACTAATTAAATCAGTTATGTTTGTTTCATTGATTCAATGAATTGCGTTTGATTCTTTGAAGTTTGATTCCATGAATGACTGAATGCAGTTGAATTCAGTACATAAAAGTTTGTTACATTGAATTAATGTATACCGTTTGATTCATTCAAACAAGGATTGAAGTTTGTTTCAATGAATGATTGATTGCTTTCAAATTGTTTCATTGGTTGAAAGAGATGCTCGGCTCATAGGATTAACAGGTGCAGTCAGTTTCAGTGTATGCATGTATGCAGTTGGACTCACTAAAGAAGTGAGTACAGTTTGTTTCATTGAATTAATGTGTACCGTTTGATTCATTCAAACAAAGATTGAAGTTTGTTTCAATGATTGAATGAATGTTTCATTGAATGAAAGAATTGAACTCTAGTCATTGATTAAATGAGAGAAGCTCGACTCATTGAATTAACAAGTGCAGTCTTTTTCATTGAATAAATGTGTGCAGTTTGATTTACTAAAGAAATGAGTGCAGTTTGTTTCATTGATTGCCGTTTGATTCATTCAAACAAAGATTGAAGTTTGTTTCAATGATTAAATGAAAACAGTTTGTTTCATGAATGAATGAGTGTGCTTTGATTCATTGAATGAATGAATGCAGTTAAATTCACTACATAATGTTTATTTCATTGATTCAATGAATTGCGTTTGATTCTTTGAATCAGTGTTTGAAGTTTGATTCCATGAATGAAGAGCTGAATTCACTAAATAACTGATTTAAATCTGTTGCATTGAATTAATGAATAACCTTTGAGTCATTCTAACAAAGATTGAAGCTGGTTTCAATGATTGAATGAAGGCAGTTTGTTTCATTGATTTTAAGCATTGAGTTCGAGTAATTGATTAAATAAGAGAAGCTCTGCTCATTGAATTTATTGGTACAGTCTGTTCCATTGAATGAATGCAAGCTGTTTGTTTCAATGAATGATTGCTAGCAGATTGTTTCATTGGATGAAAGCTTTGAGCTCGAGACATTGATTAAATGAGAGAAGCTCGGCACATTGAATTAACAGGTGCAGTGTGTTTCATTGAATGAATGTGTGTAGTTTGATTCACTTAAGAAGTGAGTGCAGAAGAAGTGGTTTCATTGAATGAACGGCAAATGCGCTACTCAATGGATTAGCACTTGCAGTCTGTTTCATTGAATGAAATAATGCAGTTGATTTCTCGAAATAAATCTGTTAAGTTGTTTCATTGAGTTAATGAAATACGTTTGATACTTTGAATCATTGATTGAAGTTTGATTCAATGAATGAAAGAATGGAGTTGCATTCACAAAATAAATGAGTTAAGTTTGTTTCATTGAATTAATGAATAACGTTAGATTCATTCGAACAAAGATTGAAGTTTGTTTCCATGATTGAATGAAGGCTGTTTGTTTCTTTGAAAGATACAAATTGAGCACGAGACATTGATTAAATGAGAGAAGCTCTGCTCATTGAATTTTTAGGTACAGTCTGTTTCATTAAATGAATGCATGCAATTTGTTTCTATGAATGATTGCTTGAATATTGTTTCATTGGATGAAAGCTTTGAGCTCGAGACATTGATGAAATGAGAGTTAACAGGTGTAGTCTGTTTCATTGAATGAATGTGTGCAGTTGAACTCACTAAAGAAGTGAGTGCAGTTTGTTTCATTGAATGAATGTATGCCGTTTGATTCATTCAATCAAAGATTGAAATTTATTTCAATGATTGAATGAATGCAGTTTGTTTCATTGAATGAATGAGTCCACTTTGATTCATTGAATAAATGAATGCAGTTAATTTCAATAAATATTCAGTTAATTTTATTTCATTGATTAAATAAATTGCGTTTGATTCTTTGAATAAATGAGAGAAGCTCTGCTCATTGAATTTGAAATTTGTTTCAATGAATGAATGCTTGCAGATTGTTTCATTGGATGGAAGCTTTGAGCTCGAGACATTGATTAAATGAGAGAAGCTCGGGTCATTGAATTAACAGGTGCAATGTGTTTCATTGAATGAATGTGTTCAGTTTGAGTCAATTGAGAAGTGAGTTTGTTTCATTGAATTAATGAATAACATTTGATTCATTCAGTCAATGACTGAAGTTTGATTCAATGAATGAATGGAGTTTTATTCACTAAATAAATAAGTTGAGTTTGTTCCTTTTAATTAATGAATGTTGCTTGTTTCAATCAAACAAAAATCGAAGTTATTTTCAAAGCTTGATTGAATGCAATTTTTTCCTTGAATGAATGCATTGAGCTCGAGCCATTGATTAAATGAGAGAAGCTGTGCTCATTGAATTAATAGGTGCAGTCTGTTTCATTGAATGAATGTATTCAATGCAGTTTGGTTCAATGAATGATTGCTTGCAGATTGTTTCCTTGGATGAAAGCTTTGAGAGAAGCTCGGCTCATTGAATTAACAAGTGCAGTCTGTTTCATTGAATGAATGTGTGCAGTTTGATTTACTAACAAAGTGAGCGCAGTTTGTTTCATTGAATTAATGTATGCCATTTGACTCATTCAAACAAAGATTGAAGTTTGTTTCAAAGATTGAATGAAAACAGTTTGTTTCATGAATGAATGAGTGTATTTTGATTCATTGAATGAATGAATGCAGTTGCGTTCACTAATTAAATCAGTTATGTTTGTTTCATTGATTCAATGAATTGCGTTTGATTCTTTGAAGTTTGATTCCATGAATGACTGAATGCAGTTGAGTTACATTGAATTAATGTATACCGTTTGATTCATTCAAACAAGGATTGAAGTTTGTTTCAATGAATGATTGATTGCTTTCAAATTGTTTCATTGGTTGAAAGAGATGCTCGGCTCATAGAATTAACAGGTGCAGTCAGTTTCAGTGTATGCATGTGTGCAGTTGGACTCACTAAAGAAGTGAGTACAGTTTGTTTCATTGAATTAATGTGTACCGTTTGATTCATTCAAACAAAGATTGAAGTTTGTTTCAATGATTGAATGAATGTTTCATTGAATGAAAGAATTGAACTCTAGTCATTGATTAAATGAGAGAAGCTCGACTCATTGAATTAACAAGTGCAGTCTTTTTCATTGAATAAATGTGTGCAGTTTGATTTACTAAAGAAATGAGTGCAGTTTGTTTCATTGAATTAAAGTATGCCGTTTGATTCATTCAAACAAAGATTGAAGTTTGTTTCAATGATTAAATGAAAACAGTTTGTTTCATGAATGAATGAGTGTACTTTGATTCATTGAATGAATGAATGCAGTTAAATTCACTACATAATGTTTATTTCATTGATTCAATGAATTGCGTTTGATTCTTTGAATCAGTGTTTGAAGTTTGATTCCATGAATGAAGAGCTGAATTCACTAAATAACTGATTTAAATCTGTTGCATTGAATTAATGAATAACCTTTGAGTCATTCTAACAAAGATTGAAGCTGGTTTCAATGATTGAATGAAGGCAGTTTGTTTCATTGATTTTCAGCATTGAGTTCGAGTAATTGATTAAATAAGAGAAGCTCTGCTCATTGAATTTATTGGTACAGTCTGTTCCATTGAATGAATGCAAGCTGTTTGTTTCAATGAATGATTGCTAGCAGATTGTTTCATTGGATGAAAGCTTTGAGCTCGAGACATTGATTAAATGAGAGAAGCTCGGCACATTGAATTAACAGGTGCAGTGTGTTTCATTGAATGAATGTGTTCAGTTTGAGTCAATTGAGAAGTGAGTTTGTTTCATTGAATTAATGAATAACATTTGATTCATTCAGTCAATGATTGAAGTTTGATTCAATGAATGAATGGAGTTTTATTCACTAAATAAATAAGTTGAGTTTGTTCCTTTTAATTAATGAATGTTTCAATCAATAATTGTTTCAATCAAACAAAAATCGAAGTTATTTTCAAAGCTTGATTGAATGCAATTTTTTCCTTGAATGAATGCATTGAGCTCGAGCCATTGATTAAATGAGAGAAGCTGTGCTCATTGAATTAATAGGTGCAGTCTGTTTCATTGAATGAATGTATTCAATGCAGTTTGGTTCAATGAATGATTGCTTGCAGATTATTTGATTGGATGAAAGCATTGAGCTCGAGACATTAATTAAATGAGAGAAGCTCGGCTCATTGAATTAACAAGTGCAGTCTGTTTCATTGAATGAATGTGTGCAGTTTGATTTACTAACAAAGTGAGCGCAGTTTGTTTCATTGAATTAATGTATGCCATTTGACTCATTCAAACAAAGATTGAAGTTTGTTTCAAAGATTGAATGAAAACAGTTTGTTTCATGAATGAATGAGTGTATTTTGATTCATTGAATGAATGAATGCAGTTGCGTTCACTAATTAAATCAGTTATGTTTGTTTCATTGATTCAATGAATTGCGTTTGATTCTTTGAAGTTTGATTCCATGAATGACTGAATGCAGTTGAGTTACATTGAATTTATGTATACCGTTTGATTCATTCAAACAAGGATTGAAGTTTGTTTCAATGAATGATTGATTGCTTTCAAATTGTTTCATTGGTTGAAAGAGATGCTCGGCTCATAGAATTAACAGGTGCAGTCAGTTTCAGTGTATGCATGTGTGCAGTTGGACTCACTAAAGAAGTGAGTACAGTTTGTTTCATTGAATTAATGTGTACCGTTTGATTCATTCAAACAAAGATTGAAGTTTGTTTCAATGATTGAATGAATGTTTCATTGAATGAAAGAATTGAACTCTAGTCATTGATTAAATGAGAGAAGCTCGACTCATTGAATTAACAAGTGCAGTCTTTTTCATTGAATAAATGTGTGCAGTTTGATTTACTAAAGAAATGAGTGCAGTTTGTTTCATTGAATTAAAGTATGCCGTTTGATTCATTCAAACAAAGATTGAAGTTTGTTTCAATGATTAAATGAAAACAGTTTGTTTCATGAATGAATGAGTGTACTTTGATTCATTGAATGAATGAATGCAGTTAAATTCACTACATAATGTTTATTTCATTGATTCAATGAATTGCGTTTGATTCTTTGAATCAGTGTTTGAAGTTTGATTCCATGAATGAAGAGCTGAATTCACTAAATAACTGATTTAAATCTGTTGCATTGAATTAATGAATAACCTTTGAGTCATTCTAACAAAGATTGAAGCTGGTTTCAATGATTGAATGAAGGCAGTTTGTTTCATTGATTTTCAGCATTGAGTTCGAGTAATTGATTAAATAAGAGAAGCTCTGCTCATTGAATTTATTGGTACAGTCTGTTCCATTGAATGAATGCAAGCTGTTTGTTTCAATGAATGATTGCTAGCAGATTGTTTCATTGGATGAAAGCTTTGAGCTCGAGACATTGATTAAATGAGAGAAGCTCGGCACATTGAATTAACAGGTGCAGTGTGTTTCATTGAATGAATGTGTTCAGTTTGAGTCAATTGAGAAGTGAGTTTGTTTCATTGAATTAATGAATAACATTTGATTCATTCAGTCAATGATTGAAGTTTGATTCAATGAATGAATGGAGTTTTATTCACTAAATAAATAAGTTGAGTTTGTTCCTTTTAATTAATGAATGTTGCTTGTTTCAATCAAACAAAAATCGAAGTTATTTTCAAAGCTTGATTGAATGCAATTTTTTCCTTGAATGAATGCATTGAGCTCGAGCCATTGATTAAATGAGAGAAGCTGTGCTCATTGAATTAATAGGTGCAGTCTGTTTCATTGAATGAATGTATTCAATGCAGTTTGGTTCAATGAATGATTGCTTGCAGATTATTTGATTGGATGAAAGCATTGAGCTCGAGACATTAATTAAATGAGAGAAGCTCGGCTCATTGAATTAACAGGTGCAGTCAGTTTCAGTGTATGCATGTGTGCAGTTGGACTCACTAAAGAAGTGAGTACAGTTTGTTTCATTGAATTAATGTGTACCGTTTGATTCATTCAAACAAAGATTGAAGTTTGTTTCAATGATTGAATGAATGTTTCATTGAATGAAAGAATTGAACTCTAGTCATTGATTAAATGAGAGAAGCTCGACTCATTGAATTAACAAGTGCAGTCTTTTTCATTGAATAAATGTGTGCAGTTTGATTTACTAAAGAAATGAGTGCAGTTTGTTTCATTGAATTAATGTATGCCGGTTGATTCATTCAAACAAAGATTGAAGTTTGTTTCAATGATTAAATGAAAACAGTTTGTTTCATGAATGAATGAGTGTACTTTGATTCATTGAATGAATGAATGCAGTTAAATTCACTACATAATGTTTATTTCATTGATTCAATGAATTGCGTTTGATTCTTTGAATCAGTGTTTGAAGTTTGATTCCATGAATGAATAAAGAGCTGAATTCACTAAATAACTGATTTAAATCTGTTACATTGAATTAATGAATAACCTTTGAGTCATTCTAACAAAGATTGAAGCTGGTTTCAATGATTGAATGAAGGCAGTTTGTTTCATTGATTTTAAGCATTGAGTTCGAGTAATTGATTAAATAAGAGAAGCTCTGCTCATTGAATTTATTGGTACAGTCTGTTCCATTGAATGAATGCAAGCTGTTTGTTTCAATGAATGATTGCTAGCAGATTGTTTCATTGGATGAAAGCTTTGAGCTCGAGACATTGATTAAATGAGAGAAGCTCGGCACATTGAATTAACAGGTGCAGTGTGTTTCATTGAATGAATGTGTGTAGTTTGATTCACTTAAGAAGTGAGTGCAGAAGAAGTGGTTTCATTGAATGAACGGCAAATGCGCTACTCATTGGATTAGCACTTGCAGTCTGTTTCATTGAATGAAATAATGCAGTTGATTTCTCGAAATAAATCTGTTAAGTTGTTTCATTGAGTTAATGAAATACGTTTGATACTTTGAATCATTGATTGAAGTTTGATTCAATGAATGAAAGAATGGAGTTGCATTCACAAAATAAATGAGTTAAGTTTGTTTCATTGAATTAATGAATAACGTTAGATTCATTCGAACAAAGATTGAAGTTTGTTTCCATGATTGAATGAAGGCTGTTTGTTTCTTTGAAAGATACAAATTGAGCACGAGACATTGATTAAATGAGAGAAGCTCTGCTCATTGAATTTTTAGGTACAGTCTGTTTCATTAAATGAATGCATGCAATTTGTTTCTATGAATGATTGCTTGAATATTGTTTCATTGGATGAAAGCTTTGAGCTCGAGACATTGATGAAATGAGAGTTAACAGGTGTAGTCTGTTTCAGTGTATGCATGTGTGCAGTTGGGCAAGTGAGTGCAGCTTGTTTCATTGAATGAACGGCAAACGCTTTACTCATTGAATTAGCACGCACAGTCCGTTTCATTGAATCAATGAATTACGTTTGATTCTTTGAATCATTGATTGATGTTTGATTCAATGAATGAATTAATGAGTTGTATTCACTAAATAAATGAGTTAAGTTTGTTTCATTGAATTAATGTATACCTTTTGATTCATTCAAACAAAGATTGGAGTTTGTTTCATTGAATGTAAGAATTGAGCTCGAGTCATTGATTAAATGAGAGAATCTCCCTTCATTGACTTAATGGGTACAGTATGTTTCATTGAATGAATGCAACGGTTTGTTTCAATGAATGATTGCTTGCAGATTGTTTCCTTGGATGAAAGCTTTGAGAGAAGCTCGGCTCATTGAATTAACAAGTGCAGTCTGTTTCATTGAATGAATGTGTGCAGTTTGATTTACTAACAAAGTGAGCGCAGTTTGTTTCATTGAATTAATGTATGCCATTTGACTCATTCAAACAAAGATTGAAGTTTGTTTCAAAGATTGAATGAAAACAGTTTGTTTCATGAATGAATGAGTGTATTTTGATTCATTGAATGAATGAATGCAGTTGCGTTCACTAATTAAATCAGTTATGTTTGTTTCATTGATTCAATGAATTGCGTTTGATTCTTTGAAGTTTGATTCCATGAATGACTGAATGCAGTTGAATTCAGTACATAAAAGTTTGTTACATTGAATTAATGTATACCGTTTGATTCATTCAAACAAGGATTGAAGTTTGTTTCAATGAATGATTGATTGCTTTCAAATTGTTTCATTGGTTGAAAGAGATGCTCGGCTCATAGGATTAACAGGTGCAGTCAGTTTCAGTGTATGCATGTATGCAGTTGGACTCACTAAATAAGTGAGTACAGTTTGTTTCATTGAATTAATGTGTACCGTTTGATTCATTCAAACAAAGATTGAAGTTTGTTTCAATGATTGAATGAATGTTTCATTGAATGAAAGAATTGAACTCTAGTCATTGATTAAATGAGAGAAGCTCGACTCATTGAATTAACAAGTGCAGTCTTTTTCATTGAATAAATGTGTGCAGTTTGATTTACTAAAGAAATGAGTGCAGTTTGTTTCATTGATTGCCGTTTGATTCATTCAAACAAAGATTGAAGTTTGTTTCAATGATTAAATGAAAACAGTTTGTTTCATGAATGAATGAGTGTGCTTTGATTCATTGAATGAATGAATGCAGTTAAATTCACTACATAATGTTTATTTCATTGATTCAATGAATTGCGTTTGATTCTTTGAATCAGTGTTTGAAGTTTGATTCCATGAATGAAGAGCTGAATTCACTAAATAACTGATTTAAATCTGTTGCATTGAATTAATGAATAACCTTTGAGTCATTCTAACAAAGATTGAAGCTGGTTTCAATGATTGAATGAAGGCAGTTTGTTTCATTGATTTTAAGCATTGAGTTCGAGTAATTGATTAAATAAGAGAAGCTCTGCTCATTGAATTTATTGGTACAGTCTGTTCCATTGAATGAATGCAAGCTGTTTGTTTCAATGAATGATTGCTAGCAGATTGTTTCATTGGATGAAAGCTTTGAGCTCGAGACATTGATTAAATGAGAGAAGCTCGGCACATTGAATTAACAGGTGCAGTGTGTTTCATTGAATGAATGTGTGTAGTTTGATTCACTTAAGAAGTGAGTGCAGAAGAAGTGGTTTCATTGAATGAACGGCAAATGCGCTACTCAATGGATTAGCACTTGCAGTCTGTTTCATTGAATGAAATAATGCAGTTGATTTCTCGAAATAAATCTGTTAAGTTGTTTCATTGAGTTAATGAAATACGTTTGATACTTTGAATCATTGATTGAAGTTTGATTCAATGAATGAAAGAATGGAGTTGCATTCACAAAATAAATGAGTTAAGTTTGTTTCATTGAATTAATGAATAACGTTAGATTCATTCGAACAAAGATTGAAGTTTGTTTCCATGATTGAATGAAGGCTGTTTGTTTCTTTGAAAGATACAAATTGAGCACGAGACATTGATTAAATGAGAGAAGCTCTGCTCATTGAATTTTTAGGTACAGTCTGTTTCATTAAATGAATGCATGCAATTTGTTTCTATGAATGATTGCTTGAATATTGTTTCATTGGATGAAAGCTTTGAGCTCGAGACATTGATGAAATGAGAGTTAACAGGTGTAGTCTGTTTCATTGAATGAATGTGTGCAGTTGAACTCACTAAAGAAGTGAGTGCAGTTTGTTTCATTGAATGAATGTATGCCGTTTGATTCATTCAATCAAAGATTGAAATTTATTTCAATGATTGAATGAATGCAGTTTGTTTCATTGAATGAATGAGTCCACTTTGATTCATTGAATAAATGAATGCAGTTAATTTCAATAAATATTCAGTTAATTTTATTTCATTGATTAAATAAATTGCGTTTGATTCTTTGAATAAATGAGAGAAGCTCTGCTCATTGAATTTGAAATTTGTTTCAATGAATGAATGCTTGCAGATTGTTTCATTGGATGGAAGCTTTGAGCTCGAGACATTGATTAAATGAGAGAAGCTCGGGTCATTGAATTAACAGGTGCAATGTGTTTCATTGAATGAATGTGTTCAGTTTGAGTCAATTGAGAAGTGAGTTTGTTTCATTGAATTAATGAATAACATTTGATTCATTCAGTCAATGACTGAAGTTTGATTCAATGAATGAATGGAGTTTTATTCACTAAATAAATAAGTTGAGTTTGTTCCTTTTAATTAATGAATGTTGCTTGTTTCAATCAAACAAAAATCGAAGTTATTTTCAAAGCTTGATTGAATGCAATTTTTTCCTTGAATGAATGCATTGAGCTCGAGCCATTGATTAAATGAGAGAAGCTGTGCTCATTGAATTAATAGGTGCAGTCTGTTTCATTGAATGAATGTATTCAATGCAGTTTGGTTCAATGAATGATTGCTTGCAGATTGTTTCCTTGGATGAAAGCTTTGAGAGAAGCTCGGCTCATTGAATTAACAAGTGCAGTCTGTTTCATTGAATGAATGTGTGCAGTTTGATTTACTAACAAAGTGAGCGCAGTTTGTTTCATTGAATTAATGTATGCCATTTGACTCATTCAAACAAAGATTGAAGTTTGTTTCAAAGATTGAATGAAAACAGTTTGTTTCATGAATGAATGAGTGTATTTTGATTCATTGAATGAATGAATGCAGTTGCGTTCACTAATTAAATCAGTTATGTTTGTTTCATTGATTCAATGAATTGCGTTTGATTCTTTGAAGTTTGATTCCATGAATGACTGAATGCAGTTGAGTTACATTGAATTAATGTATACCGTTTGATTCATTCAAACAAGGATTGAAGTTTGTTTCAATGAATGATTGATTGCTTTCAAATTGTTTCATTGGTTGAAAGAGATGCTCGGCTCATAGAATTAACAGGTGCAGTCAGTTTCAGTGTATGCATGTGTGCAGTTGGACTCACTAAAGAAGTGAGTACAGTTTGTTTCATTGAATTAATGTGTACCGTTTGATTCATTCAAACAAAGATTGAAGTTTGTTTCAATGATTGAATGAATGTTTCATTGAATGAAAGAATTGAACTCTAGTCATTGATTAAATGAGAGAAGCTCGACTCATTGAATTAACAAGTGCAGTCTTTTTCATTGAATAAATGTGTGCAGTTTGATTTACTAAAGAAATGAGTGCAGTTTGTTTCATTGAATTAAAGTATGCCGTTTGATTCATTCAAACAAAGATTGAAGTTTGTTTCAATGATTAAATGAAAACAGTTTGTTTCATGAATGAATGAGTGTACTTTGATTCATTGAATGAATGAATGCAGTTAAATTCACTACATAATGTTTATTTCATTGATTCAATGAATTGCGTTTGATTCTTTGAATCAGTGTTTGAAGTTTGATTCCATGAATGAAGAGCTGAATTCACTAAATAACTGATTTAAATCTGTTGCATTGAATTAATGAATAACCTTTGAGTCATTCTAACAAAGATTGAAGCTGGTTTCAATGATTGAATGAAGGCAGTTTGTTTCATTGATTTTCAGCATTGAGTTCGAGTAATTGATTAAATAAGAGAAGCTCTGCTCATTGAATTTATTGGTACAGTCTGTTCCATTGAATGAATGCAAGCTGTTTGTTTCAATGAATGATTGCTAGCAGATTGTTTCATTGGATGAAAGCTTTGAGCTCGAGACATTGATTAAATGAGAGAAGCTCGGCACATTGAATTAACAGGTGCAGTGTGTTTCATTGAATGAATGTGTTCAGTTTGAGTCAATTGAGAAGTGAGTTTGTTTCATTGAATTAATGAATAACATTTGATTCATTCAGTCAATGATTGAAGTTTGATTCAATGAATGAATGGAGTTTTATTCACTAAATAAATAAGTTGAGTTTGTTCCTTTTAATTAATGAATGTTTCAATCAATAATTGTTTCAATCAAACAAAAATCGAAGTTATTTTCAAAGCTTGATTGAATGCAATTTTTTCCTTGAATGAATGCATTGAGCTCGAGCCATTGATTAAATGAGAGAAGCTGTGCTCATTGAATTAATAGGTGCAGTCTGTTTCATTGAATGAATGTATTCAATGCAGTTTGGTTCAATGAATGATTGCTTGCAGATTATTTGATTGGATGAAAGCATTGAGCTCGAGACATTAATTAAATGAGAGAAGCTCGGCTCATTGAATTAACAAGTGCAGTCTGTTTCATTGAATGAATGTGTGCAGTTTGATTTACTAACAAAGTGAGCGCAGTTTGTTTCATTGAATTAATGTATGCCATTTGACTCATTCAAACAAAGATTGAAGTTTGTTTCAAAGATTGAATGAAAACAGTTTGTTTCATGAATGAATGAGTGTATTTTGATTCATTGAATGAATGAATGCAGTTGCGTTCACTAATTAAATCAGTTATGTTTGTTTCATTGATTCAATGAATTGCGTTTGATTCTTTGAAGTTTGATTCCATGAATGACTGAATGCAGTTGAGTTACATTGAATTTATGTATACCGTTTGATTCATTCAAACAAGGATTGAAGTTTGTTTCAATGAATGATTGATTGCTTTCAAATTGTTTCATTGGTTGAAAGAGATGCTCGGCTCATAGAATTAACAGGTGCAGTCAGTTTCAGTGTATGCATGTGTGCAGTTGGACTCACTAAAGAAGTGAGTACAGTTTGTTTCATTGAATTAATGTGTACCGTTTGATTCATTCAAACAAAGATTGAAGTTTGTTTCAATGATTGAATGAATGTTTCATTGAATGAAAGAATTGAACTCTAGTCATTGATTAAATGAGAGAAGCTCGACTCATTGAATTAACAAGTGCAGTCTTTTTCATTGAATAAATGTGTGCAGTTTGATTTACTAAAGAAATGAGTGCAGTTTGTTTCATTGAATTAAAGTATGCCGTTTGATTCATTCAAACAAAGATTGAAGTTTGTTTCAATGATTAAATGAAAACAGTTTGTTTCATGAATGAATGAGTGTACTTTGATTCATTGAATGAATGAATGCAGTTAAATTCACTACATAATGTTTATTTCATTGATTCAATGAATTGCGTTTGATTCTTTGAATCAGTGTTTGAAGTTTGATTCCATGAATGAAGAGCTGAATTCACTAAATAACTGATTTAAATCTGTTGCATTGAATTAATGAATAACCTTTGAGTCATTCTAACAAAGATTGAAGCTGGTTTCAATGATTGAATGAAGGCAGTTTGTTTCATTGATTTTCAGCATTGAGTTCGAGTAATTGATTAAATAAGAGAAGCTCTGCTCATTGAATTTATTGGTACAGTCTGTTCCATTGAATGAATGCAAGCTGTTTGTTTCAATGAATGATTGCTAGCAGATTGTTTCATTGGATGAAAGCTTTGAGCTCGAGACATTGATTAAATGAGAGAAGCTCGGCACATTGAATTAACAGGTGCAGTGTGTTTCATTGAATGAATGTGTTCAGTTTGAGTCAATTGAGAAGTGAGTTTGTTTCATTGAATTAATGAATAACATTTGATTCATTCAGTCAATGATTGAAGTTTGATTCAATGAATGAATGGAGTTTTATTCACTAAATAAATAAGTTGAGTTTGTTCCTTTTAATTAATGAATGTTGCTTGTTTCAATCAAACAAAAATCGAAGTTATTTTCAAAGCTTGATTGAATGCAATTTTTTCCTTGAATGAATGCATTGAGCTCGAGCCATTGATTAAATGAGAGAAGCTGTGCTCATTGAATTAATAGGTGCAGTCTGTTTCATTGAATGAATGTATTCAATGCAGTTTGGTTCAATGAATGATTGCTTGCAGATTATTTGATTGGATGAAAGCATTGAGCTCGAGACATTAATTAAATGAGAGAAGCTCGGCTCATTGAATTAACAGGTGCAGTCAGTTTCAGTGTATGCATGTGTGCAGTTGGACTCACTAAAGAAGTGAGTACAGTTTGTTTCATTGAATTAATGTGTACCGTTTGATTCATTCAAACAAAGATTGAAGTTTGTTTCAATGATTGAATGAATGTTTCATTGAATGAAAGAATTGAACTCTAGTCATTGATTAAATGAGAGAAGCTCGACTCATTGAATTAACAAGTGCAGTCTTTTTCATTGAATAAATGTGTGCAGTTTGATTTACTAAAGAAATGAGTGCAGTTTGTTTCATTGAATTAATGTATGCCGGTTGATTCATTCAAACAAAGATTGAAGTTTGTTTCAATGATTAAATGAAAACAGTTTGTTTCATGAATGAATGAGTGTACTTTGATTCATTGAATGAATGAATGCAGTTAAATTCACTACATAATGTTTATTTCATTGATTCAATGAATTGCGTTTGATTCTTTGAATCAGTGTTTGAAGTTTGATTCCATGAATGAATAAAGAGCTGAATTCACTAAATAACTGATTTAAATCTGTTACATTGAATTAATGAATAACCTTTGAGTCATTCTAACAAAGATTGAAGCTGGTTTCAATGATTGAATGAAGGCAGTTTGTTTCATTGATTTTAAGCATTGAGTTCGAGTAATTGATTAAATAAGAGAAGCTCTGCTCATTGAATTTATTGGTACAGTCTGTTCCATTGAATGAATGCAAGCTGTTTGTTTCAATGAATGATTGCTAGCAGATTGTTTCATTGGATGAAAGCTTTGAGCTCGAGACATTGATTAAATGAGAGAAGCTCGGCACATTGAATTAACAGGTGCAGTGTGTTTCATTGAATGAATGTGTGTAGTTTGATTCACTTAAGAAGTGAGTGCAGAAGAAGTGGTTTCATTGAATGAACGGCAAATGCGCTACTCATTGGATTAGCACTTGCAGTCTGTTTCATTGAATGAAATAATGCAGTTGATTTCTCGAAATAAATCTGTTAAGTTGTTTCATTGAGTTAATGAAATACGTTTGATACTTTGAATCATTGATTGAAGTTTGATTCAATGAATGAAAGAATGGAGTTGCATTCACAAAATAAATGAGTTAAGTTTGTTTCATTGAATTAATGAATAACGTTAGATTCATTCGAACAAAGATTGAAGTTTGTTTCCATGATTGAATGAAGGCTGTTTGTTTCTTTGAAAGATACAAATTGAGCACGAGACATTGATTAAATGAGAGAAGCTCTGCTCATTGAATTTTTAGGTACAGTCTGTTTCATTAAATGAATGCATGCAATTTGTTTCTATGAATGATTGCTTGAATATTGTTTCATTGGATGAAAGCTTTGAGCTCGAGACATTGATGAAATGAGAGTTAACAGGTGTAGTCTGTTTCAGTGTATGCATGTGTGCAGTTGGGCAAGTGAGTGCAGCTTGTTTCATTGAATGAACGGCAAACGCTTTACTCATTGAATTAGCACGCACAGTCCGTTTCATTGAATCAATGAATTACGTTTGATTCTTTGAATCATTGATTGATGTTTGATTCAATGAATGAATTAATGAGTTGTATTCACTAAATAAATGAGTTAAGTTTGTTTCATTGAATTAATGTATACCTTTTGATTCATTCAAACAAAGATTGGAGTTTGTTTCATTGAATGTAAGAATTGAGCTCGAGTCATTGATTAAATGAGAGAATCTCCCTTCATTGACTTAATGGGTACAGTATGTTTCATTGAATGAATGCAACGGTTTGTTTCAATGAATGATTGCTTGCAGATTGTTTCCTTGGATGAAAGCTTTGAGAGAAGCTCGGCTCATTGAATTAACAAGTGCAGTCTGTTTCATTGAATGAATGTGTGCAGTTTGATTTACTAACAAAGTGAGCGCAGTTTGTTTCATTGAATTAATGTATGCCATTTGACTCATTCAAACAAAGATTGAAGTTTGTTTCAAAGATTGAATGAAAACAGTTTGTTTCATGAATGAATGAGTGTATTTTGATTCATTGAATGAATGAATGCAGTTGCGTTCACTAATTAAATCAGTTATGTTTGTTTCATTGATTCAATGAATTGCGTTTGATTCTTTGAAGTTTGATTCCATGAATGACTGAATGCAGTTGAATTCAGTACATAAAAGTTTGTTACATTGAATTAATGTATACCGTTTGATTCATTCAAACAAGGATTGAAGTTTGTTTCAATGAATGATTGATTGCTTTCAAATTGTTTCATTGGTTGAAAGAGATGCTCGGCTCATAGGATTAACAGGTGCAGTCAGTTTCAGTGTATGCATGTATGCAGTTGGACTCACTAAATAAGTGAGTACAGTTTGTTTCATTGAATTAATGTGTACCGTTTGATTCATTCAAACAAAGATTGAAGTTTGTTTCAATGATTGAATGAATGTTTCATTGAATGAAAGAATTGAACTCTAGTCATTGATTAAATGAGAGAAGCTCGACTCATTGAATTAACAAGTGCAGTCTTTTTCATTGAATAAATGTGTGCAGTTTGATTTACTAAAGAAATGAGTGCAGTTTGTTTCATTGATTGCCGTTTGATTCATTCAAACAAAGATTGAAGTTTGTTTCAATGATTAAATGAAAACAGTTTGTTTCATGAATGAATGAGTGTGCTTTGATTCATTGAATGAATGAATGCAGTTAAATTCACTACATAATGTTTATTTCATTGATTCAATGAATTGCGTTTGATTCTTTGAATCAGTGTTTGAAGTTTGATTCCATGAATGAAGAGCTGAATTCACTAAATAACTGATTTAAATCTGTTGCATTGAATTAATGAATAACCTTTGAGTCATTCTAACAAAGATTGAAGCTGGTTTCAATGATTGAATGAAGGCAGTTTGTTTCATTGATTTTAAGCATTGAGTTCGAGTAATTGATTAAATAAGAGAAGCTCTGCTCATTGAATTTATTGGTACAGTCTGTTCCATTGAATGAATGCAAGCTGTTTGTTTCAATGAATGATTGCTAGCAGATTGTTTCATTGGATGAAAGCTTTGAGCTCGAGACATTGATTAAATGAGAGAAGCTCGGCACATTGAATTAACAGGTGCAGTGTGTTTCATTGAATGAATGTGTGTAGTTTGATTCACTTAAGAAGTGAGTGCAGAAGAAGTGGTTTCATTGAATGAACGGCAAATGCGCTACTCAATGGATTAGCACTTGCAGTCTGTTTCATTGAATGAAATAATGCAGTTGATTTCTCGAAATAAATCTGTTAAGTTGTTTCATTGAGTTAATGAAATACGTTTGATACTTTGAATCATTGATTGAAGTTTGATTCAATGAATGAAAGAATGGAGTTGCATTCACAAAATAAATGAGTTAAGTTTGTTTCATTGAATTAATGAATAACGTTAGATTCATTCGAACAAAGATTGAAGTTTGTTTCCATGATTGAATGAAGGCTGTTTGTTTCTTTGAAAGATACAAATTGAGCACGAGACATTGATTAAATGAGAGAAGCTCTGCTCATTGAATTTTTAGGTACAGTCTGTTTCATTAAATGAATGCATGCAATTTGTTTCTATGAATGATTGCTTGAATATTGTTTCATTGGATGAAAGCTTTGAGCTCGAGACATTGATGAAATGAGAGTTAACAGGTGTAGTCTGTTTCATTGAATGAATGTGTGCAGTTGAACTCACTAAAGAAGTGAGTGCAGTTTGTTTCATTGAATGAATGTATGCCGTTTGATTCATTCAATCAAAGATTGAAATTTATTTCAATGATTGAATGAATGCAGTTTGTTTCATTGAATGAATGAGTCCACTTTGATTCATTGAATAAATGAATGCAGTTAATTTCAATAAATATTCAGTTAATTTTATTTCATTGATTAAATAAATTGCGTTTGATTCTTTGAATAAATGAGAGAAGCTCTGCTCATTGAATTTGAAATTTGTTTCAATGAATGAATGCTTGCAGATTGTTTCATTGGATGGAAGCTTTGAGCTCGAGACATTGATTAAATGAGAGAAGCTCGGGTCATTGAATTAACAGGTGCAATGTGTTTCATTGAATGAATGTGTTCAGTTTGAGTCAATTGAGAAGTGAGTTTGTTTCATTGAATTAATGAATAACATTTGATTCATTCAGTCAATGACTGAAGTTTGATTCAATGAATGAATGGAGTTTTATTCACTAAATAAATAAGTTGAGTTTGTTCCTTTTAATTAATGAATGTTGCTTGTTTCAATCAAACAAAAATCGAAGTTATTTTCAAAGCTTGATTGAATGCAATTTTTTCCTTGAATGAATGCATTGAGCTCGAGCCATTGATTAAATGAGAGAAGCTGTGCTCATTGAATTAATAGGTGCAGTCTGTTTCATTGAATGAATGTATTCAATGCAGTTTGGTTCAATGAATGATTGCTTGCAGATTATTTGATTGGATGAAAGCATTGAGCTCGAGACATTAATTAAATGAGAGAAGCTCGGCTCATTGAATTAACAGGTGCAGTCTGTTTCAGTGTATGCATGTGTGCAGTTGGGCAAGTGAGTGCAGCTTGTTTCATTGAATGAACGGCAAACGCTTTACTCATTGAATTAGCACGCACAGTCCGTTTCATTGAATCAATGAATTACGTTTGATTCTTTGAATCATTGTTTGATGTTTGATTTAATGAATGAATTAATGAGTTGTATTCACTAAATAAATGAGTTAAGTTTGTTTCATTGAATTAATGTATACCTTTTGATTCATTCAAACAAAGATTGGAGTTTGTTTCATTGAATGTAAGAATTGAGCTCGAGTCATTGATTAAATGAGAGAATCTCCCTTCATTGACTTAATGGGTACAGTATGTTTCATTGAATGAATGCAACGGTTTGTTTCAATGAATGATTGCTTGCAGATTGTTTCCTTGGATGAAAGCTTTGAGAGAAGCTCGGCTCATTGAATTAACAAGTGCAGTCTGTTTCATTGAATGAATGTGTGCAGTTTGATTTACTAACAAAGTGAGCGCAGTTTGTTTCATTGAATTAATGTATGCCATTTGACTCATTCAAACAAAGATTGAAGTTTGTTTCAAAGATTGAATGAAAACAGTTTGTTTCATGAATGAATGAGTGTATTTTGATTCATTGAATGAATGAATGCAGTTGCGTTCACTAATTAAATCAGTTATGTTTGTTTCATTGATTCAATGAATTGCGTTTGATTCTTTGAAGTTTGATTCCATGAATGACTGAATGCAGTTGAGTTACATTGAATTAATGTATACCGTTTGATTCATTCAAACAAGGATTGAAGTTTGTTTCAATGAATGATTGATTGCTTTCAAATTGTTTCATTGGTTGAAAGAGATGCTCGGCTCATAGAATTAACAGGTGCAGTCAGTTTCAGTGTATGCATGTGTGCAGTTGGACTCACTAAAGAAGTGAGTACAGTTTGTTTCATTGAATTAATGTGTACCGTTTGATTCATTCAAACAAAGATTGAAGTTTGTTTCAATGATTGAATGAATGTTTCATTGAATGAAAGAATTGAACTCTAGTCATTGATTAAATGAGAGAAGCTCGACTCATTGAATTATCAAGTGCAGTCTTTTTCATTGAATAAATGTGTGCAGTTTGATTTACTAAAGAAATGAGTGCAGTTTGTTTCATTGAATTAAAGTATGCCGTTTGATTCATTCAAACAAAGATTGAAGTTTGTTTCAATGATTAAATGAAAACAGTTTGTTTCATGAATGAATGAGTGTACTTTGATTCATTGAATGAATGAATGCAGTTAAATTCACTACATAATGTTTATTTCATTGATTCAATGAATTGCGTTTGATTCTTTGAATCAGTGTTTGAAGTTTGATTCCATGAATGAAGAGCTGAATTCACTAAATAACTGATTTAAATCTGTTGCATTGAATTAATGAATAACCTTTGAGTCATTCTAACAAAGATTGAAGCTGGTTTCAATGATTGAATGAAGGCAGTTTGTTTCATTGATTTTCAGCATTGAGTTCGAGTAATTGATTAAATAAGAGAAGCTCTGCTCATTGAATTTATTGGTACAGTCTGTTCCATTGAATGAATGCAAGCTGTTTGTTTCAATGAATGATTGCTAGCAGATTGTTTCATTGGATGAAAGCTTTGAGCTCGAGACATTGATTAAATGAGAGAAGCTCGGCACATTGAATTAACAGGTGCAGTGTGTTTCATTGAATGAATGTGTTCAGTTTGAGTCAATTGAGAAGTGAGTTTGTTTCATTGAATTAATGAATAACATTTGATTCATTCAGTCAATGATTGAAGTTTGATTCAATGAATGAATGGAGTTTTATTCACTAAATAAATAAGTTGAGTTTGTTCCTTTTAATTAATGAATGTTGCTTGTTTCAATCAAACAAAAATCGAAGTTATTTTCAAAGCTTGATTGAATGCAATTTTTTCCTTGAATGAATGCATTGAGCTCGAGCCATTGATTAAATGAGAGAAGCTGTGCTCATTGAATTAATAGGTGCAGTCTGTTTCATTGAATGAATGTATTCAATGCAGTTTGGTTCAATGAATGATTGCTTGCAGATTATTTGATTGGATGAAAGCATTGAGCTCGAGACATTAATTAAATGAGAGAAGCTCGGCTCATTGAATTAACAGGTGCAGTCAGTTTCAGTGTATGCATGTGTGCAGTTGGACTCACTAAAGAAGTGAGTACAGTTTGTTTCATTGAATTAATGTGTACCGTTTGATTCATTCAAACAAAGATTGAAGTTTGTTTCAATGATTGAATGAATGTTTCATTGAATGAAAGAATTGAACTCTAGTCATTGATTAAATGAGAGAAGCTCGACTCATTGAATTAACAAGTGCAGTCTTTTTCATTGAATAAATGTGTGCAGTTTGATTTACTAAAGAAATGAGTGCAGTTTGTTTCATTGAATTAATGTATGCCGGTTGATTCATTCAAACAAAGATTGAAGTTTGTTTCAATGATTAAATGAAAACAGTTTGTTTCATGAATGAATGAGTGTACTTTGATTCATTGAATGAATGAATGCAGTTAAATTCACTACATAATGTTTATTTCATTGATTCAATGAATTGCGTTTGATTCTTTGAATCAGTGTTTGAAGTTTGATTCCATGAATGAATAAAGAGCTGAATTCACTAAATAACTGATTTAAATCTGTTACATTGAATTAATGAATAACCTTTGAGTCATTCTAACAAAGATTGAAGCTGGTTTCAATGATTGAATGAAGGCAGTTTGTTTCATTGATTTTAAGCATTGAGTTCGAGTAATTGATTAAATAAGAGAAGCTCTGCTCATTGAATTTATTGGTACAGTCTGTTCCATTGAATGAATGCAAGCTGTTTGTTTCAATGAATGATTGCTAGCAGATTGTTTCATTGGATGAAAGCTTTGAGCTCGAGACATTGATTAAATGAGAGAAGCTCGGCACATTGAATTAACAGGTGCAGTGTGTTTCATTGAATGAATGTGTGTAGTTTGATTCACTTAAGAAGTGAGTGCAGAAGAAGTGGTTTCATTGAATGAACGGCAAATGCGCTACTCATTGGATTAGCACTTGCAGTCTGTTTCATTGAATGAAATAATGCAGTTGATTTCTCGAAATAAATCTGTTAAGTTGTTTCATTGAGTTAATGAAATACGTTTGATACTTTGAATCATTGATTGAAGTTTGATTCAATGAATGAAAGAATGGAGTTGCATTCACAAAATAAATGAGTTAAGTTTGTTTCATTGAATTAATGAATAACGTTAGATTCATTCGAACAAAGATTGAAGTTTGTTTCCATGATTGAATGAAGGCTGTTTGTTTCTTTGAAAGATACAAATTGAGCACGAGACATTGATTAAATGAGAGAAGCTCTGCTCATTGAATTTTTAGGTACAGTCTGTTTCATTAAATGAATGCATGCAATTTGTTTCTATGAATGATTGCTTGAATATTGTTTCATTGGATGAAAGCTTTGAGCTCGAGACATTGATGAAATGAGAGTTAACAGGTGTAGTCTGTTTCATTGAATGAATGTGTGCAGTTGAACTCACTAAAGAAGTGAGTGCAGTTTGTTTCATTGAATGAATGTATGCCGTTTGATTCATTCAATCAAAGATTGAAATTTATTTCAATGATTGAATGAATGCAGTTTGTTTCATTGAATGAATGAGTCCACTTTGATTCATTGAATAAATGAATGCAGTTAATTTCAATAAATATTCAGTTAATTTTATTTCATTGATTAAATAAATTGCGTTTGATTCTTTGAATAAATGAGAGAAGCTCTGCTCATTGAATTTGAAATTTGTTTCAATGAATGAATGCTTGCAGATTGTTTCATTGGATGGAAGCTTTGAGCTCGAGACATTGATTAAATGAGAGAAGCTCGGGTCATTGAATTAACAGGTGCAATGTGTTTCATTGAATGAATGTGTTCAGTTTGAGTCAATTGAGAAGTGAGTTTGTTTCATTGAATTAATGAATAACATTTGATTCATTCAGTCAATGACTGAAGTTTGATTCAATGAATGAATGGAGTTTTATTCACTAAATAAATAAGTTGAGTTTGTTCCTTTTAATTAATGAATGTTGCTTGTTTCAATCAAACAAAAATCGAAGTTATTTTCAAAGCTTGATTGAATGCAATTTTTTCCTTGAATGAATGCATTGAGCTCGAGCCATTGATTAAATGAGAGAAGCTGTGCTCATTGAATTAATAGGTGCAGTCTGTTTCATTGAATGAATGTATTCAATGCAGTTTGGTTCAATGAATGATTGCTTGCAGATTATTTGATTGGATGAAAGCATTGAGCTCGAGACATTAATTAAATGAGAGAAGCTCGGCTCATTGAATTAACAGGTGCAGTCTGTTTCAGTGTATGCATGTGTGCAGTTGGGCAAGTGAGTGCAGCTTGTTTCATTGAATGAACGGCAAACGCTTTACTCATTGAATTAGCACGCACAGTCCGTTTCATTGAATCAATGAATTACGTTTGATTCTTTGAATCATTGTTTGATGTTTGATTTAATGAATGAATTAATGAGTTGTATTCACTAAATAAATGAGTTAAGTTTGTTTCATTGAATTAATGTATACCTTTTGATTCATTCAAACAAAGATTGGAGTTTGTTTCATTGAATGTAAGAATTGAGCTCGAGTCATTGATTAAATGAGAGAATCTCCCTTCATTGACTTAATGGGTACAGTATGTTTCATTGAATGAATGCAACGGTTTGTTTCAATGAATGATTGCTTGCAGATTGTTTCCTTGGATGAAAGCTTTGAGAGAAGCTCGGCTCATTGAATTAACAAGTGCAGTCTGTTTCATTGAATGAATGTGTGCAGTTTGATTTACTAACAAAGTGAGCGCAGTTTGTTTCATTGAATTAATGTATGCCATTTGACTCATTCAAACAAAGATTGAAGTTTGTTTCAAAGATTGAATGAAAACAGTTTGTTTCATGAATGAATGAGTGTATTTTGATTCATTGAATGAATGAATGCAGTTGCGTTCACTAATTAAATCAGTTATGTTTGTTTCATTGATTCAATGAATTGCGTTTGATTCTTTGAAGTTTGATTCCATGAATGACTGAATGCAGTTGAGTTACATTGAATTAATGTATACCGTTTGATTCATTCAAACAAGGATTGAAGTTTGTTTCAATGAATGATTGATTGCTTTCAAATTGTTTCATTGGTTGAAAGAGATGCTCGGCTCATAGAATTAACAGGTGCAGTCAGTTTCAGTGTATGCATGTGTGCAGTTGGACTCACTAAAGAAGTGAGTACAGTTTGTTTCATTGAATTAATGTGTACCGTTTGATTCATTCAAACAAAGATTGAAGTTTGTTTCAATGATTGAATGAATGTTTCATTGAATGAAAGAATTGAACTCTAGTCATTGATTAAATGAGAGAAGCTCGACTCATTGAATTATCAAGTGCAGTCTTTTTCATTGAATAAATGTGTGCAGTTTGATTTACTAAAGAAATGAGTGCAGTTTGTTTCATTGAATTAAAGTATGCCGTTTGATTCATTCAAACAAAGATTGAAGTTTGTTTCAATGATTAAATGAAAACAGTTTGTTTCATGAATGAATGAGTGTACTTTGATTCATTGAATGAATGAATGCAGTTAAATTCACTACATAATGTTTATTTCATTGATTCAATGAATTGCGTTTGATTCTTTGAATCAGTGTTTGAAGTTTGATTCCATGAATGAAGAGCTGAATTCACTAAATAACTGATTTAAATCTGTTGCATTGAATTAATGAATAACCTTTGAGTCATTCTAACAAAGATTGAAGCTGGTTTCAATGATTGAATGAAGGCAGTTTGTTTCATTGATTTTAAGCATTGAGTTCGAGTAATTGATTAAATAAGAGAAGCTCTGCTCATTGAATTTATTGGTACAGTCTGTTCCATTGAATGAATGCAAGCTGTTTGTTTCAATGAATGATTGCTAGCAGATTGTTTCATTGGATGAAAGCTTTGAGCTCGAGACATTGATTAAATGAGAGAAGCTCGGCACATTGAATTAACAGGTGCAGTGTGTTTCATTGAATGAATGTGTTCAGTTTGAGTCAATTGAGAAGTGAGTTTGTTTCATTGAATTAATGAATAACATTTGATTCATTCAGTCAATGATTGAAGTTTGATTCAATGAATGAATGGAGTTTTATTCACTAAATAAATAAGTTGAGTTTGTTCCTTTTAATTAATGAATGTTTCAATCAATAATTGTTTCAATCAAACAAAAATCGAAGTTATTTTCAAAGCTTGATTGAATGCAATTTTTTCCTTGAATGAATGCATTGAGCTCGAGCCATTGATTAAATGAGAGAAGCTGTGCTCATTGAATTAATAGGTGCAGTCTGTTTCATTGAATGAATGTATTCAATGCAGTTTGGTTCAATGAATGATTGCTTGCAGATTATTTGATTGGATGAAAGCATTGAGCTCGAGACATTAATTAAATGAGAGAAGCTCGGCTCATTGAATTAACAAGTGCAGTCTGTTTCATTGAATGAATGTGTGCAGTTTGATTTACTAACAAAGTGAGCGCAGTTTGTTTCATTGAATTAATGTATGCCATTTGACTCATTCAAACAAAGATTGAAGTTTGTTTCAAAGATTGAATGAAAACAGTTTGTTTCATGAATGAATGAGTGTATTTTGATTCATTGAATGAATGAATGCAGTTGCGTTCACTAATTAAATCAGTTATGTTTGTTTCATTGATTCAATGAATTGCGTTTGATTCTTTGAAGTTTGATTCCATGAATGACTGAATGCAGTTGAGTTACATTGAATTTATGTATACCGTTTGATTCATTCAAACAAGGATTGAAGTTTGTTTCAATGAATGATTGATTGCTTTCAAATTGTTTCATTGGTTGAAAGAGATGCTCGGCTCATAGAATTAACAGGTGCAGTCAGTTTCAGTGTATGCATGTGTGCAGTTGGACTCACTAAAGAAGTGAGTACAGTTTGTTTCATTGAATTAATGTGTACCGTTTGATTCATTCAAACAAAGATTGAAGTTTGTTTCAATGATTGAATGAATGTTTCATTGAATGAAAGAATTGAACTCTAGTCATTGATTAAATGAGAGAAGCTCGACTCATTGAATTAACAAGTGCAGTCTTTTTCATTGAATAAATGTGTGCAGTTTGATTTACTAAAGAAATGAGTGCAGTTTGTTTCATTGAATTAAAGTATGCCGTTTGATTCATTCAAACAAAGATTGAAGTTTGTTTCAATGATTAAATGAAAACAGTTTGTTTCATGAATGAATGAGTGTACTTTGATTCATTGAATGAATGAATGCAGTTAAATTCACTACATAATGTTTATTTCATTGATTCAATGAATTGCGTTTGATTCTTTGAATCAGTGTTTGAAGTTTGATTCCATGAATGAAGAGCTGAATTCACTAAATAACTGATTTAAATCTGTTGCATTGAATTAATGAATAACCTTTGAGTCATTCTAACAAAGATTGAAGCTGGTTTCAATGATTGAATGAAGGCAGTTTGTTTCATTGATTTTCAGCATTGAGTTCGAGTAATTGATTAAATAAGAGAAGCTCTGCTCATTGAATTTATTGGTACAGTCTGTTCCATTGAATGAATGCAAGCTGTTTGTTTCAATGAATGATTGCTAGCAGATTGTTTCATTGGATGAAAGCTTTGAGCTCGAGACATTGATTAAATGAGAGAAGCTCGGCACATTGAATTAACAGGTGCAGTGTGTTTCATTGAATGAATGTGTTCAGTTTGAGTCAATTGAGAAGTGAGTTTGTTTCATTGAATTAATGAATAACATTTGATTCATTCAGTCAATGATTGAAGTTTGATTCAATGAATGAATGGAGTTTTATTCACTAAATAAATAAGTTGAGTTTGTTCCTTTTAATTAATGAATGTTGCTTGTTTCAATCAAACAAAAATCGAAGTTATTTTCAAAGCTTGATTGAATGCAATTTTTTCCTTGAATGAATGCATTGAGCTCGAGCCATTGATTAAATGAGAGAAGCTGTGCTCATTGAATTAATAGGTGCAGTCTGTTTCATTGAATGAATGTTTTCAATGCAGTTTGGTTCAATGAATGATTGCTTGCAGATTATTTGATTGGATGAAAGCATTGAGCTCGAGACATTAATTAAATGAGAGAAGCTCGGCTCATTGAATTAACAGGTGCAGTCAGTTTCAGTGTATGCATGTGTGCAGTTGGACTCACTAAAGAAGTGAGTACAGTTTGTTTCATTGAATTAATGTGTACCGTTTGATTCATTCAAACAAAGATTGAAGTTTGTTTCAATGATTGAATGAATGTTTCATTGAATGAAAGAATTGAACTCTAGTCATTGATTAAATGAGAGAAGCTCGACTCATTGAATTAACAAGTGCAGTCTTTTTCATTGAATAAATGTGTGCAGTTTGATTTACTAAAGAAATGAGTGCAGTTTGTTTCATTGAATTAATGTATGCCGGTTGATTCATTCAAACAAAGATTGAAGTTTGTTTCAATGATTAAATGAAAACAGTTTGTTTCATGAATGAATGAGTGTACTTTGATTCATTGAATGAATGAATGCAGTTAAATTCACTACATAATGTTTATTTCATTGATTCAATGAATTGCGTTTGATTCTTTGAATCAGTGTTTGAAGTTTGATTCCATGAATGAATAAAGAGCTGAATTCACTAAATAACTGATTTAAATCTGTTACATTGAATTAATGAATAACCTTTGAGTCATTCTAACAAAGATTGAAGCTGGTTTCAATGATTGAATGAAGGCAGTTTGTTTCATTGATTTTAAGCATTGAGTTCGAGTAATTGATTAAATAAGAGAAGCTCTGCTCATTGAATTTATTGGTACAGTCTGTTCCATTGAATGAATGCAAGCTGTTTGTTTCAATGAATGATTGCTAGCAGATTGTTTCATTGGATGAAAGCTTTGAGCTCGAGACATTGATTAAATGAGAGAAGCTCGGCACATTGAATTAACAGGTGCAGTGTGTTTCATTGAATGAATGTGTGTAGTTTGATTCACTTAAGAAGTGAGTGCAGAAGAAGTGGTTTCATTGAATGAACGGCAAATGCGCTACTCATTGGATTAGCACTTGCAGTCTGTTTCATTGAATGAAATAATGCAGTTGATTTCTCGAAATAAATCTGTTAAGTTGTTTCATTGAGTTAATGAAATACGTTTGATACTTTGAATCATTGATTGAAGTTTGATTCAATGAATGAAAGAATGGAGTTGCATTCACAAAATAAATGAGTTAAGTTTGTTTCATTGAATTAATGAATAACGTTAGATTCATTCGAACAAAGATTGAAGTTTGTTTCCATGATTGAATGAAGGCTGTTTGTTTCTTTGAAAGATACAAATTGAGCACGAGACATTGATTAGATGAGAGAAGCTCTGCTCATTGAATTTTTAGGTACAGTCTGTTTCATTAAATGAATGCATGCAATTTGTTTCTATGAATGATTGCTTGAATATTGTTTCATTGGATGAAAGCTTTGAGCTCGAGACATTGATGAAATGAGAGTTAACAGGTGTAGTCTGTTTCAGTGTATGCATGTGTGCAGTTGGGCAAGTGAGTGCAGCTTGTTTCATTGAATGAACGGCAAACGCTTTACTCATTGAATTAGCACGCACAGTCCGTTTCATTGAATCAATGAATTACGTTTGATTCTTTGAATCATTGATTGATGTTTGATTCAATGAATGAATTAATGAGTTGTATTCACTAAATAAATGAGTTAAGTTTGTTTCATTGAATTAATGTATACCTTTTGATTCATTCAAACAAAGATTGGAGTTTGTTTCATTGAATGTAAGAATTGAGCTCGAGTCATTGATTAAATGAGAGAATCTCCCTTCATTGACTTAATGGGTACAGTATGTTTCATTGAATGAATGCAACGGTTTGTTTCAATGAATGATTGCTTGCAGATTGTTTCCTTGGATGAAAGCTTTGAGAGAAGCTCGGCTCATTGAATTAACAAGTGCAGTCTGTTTCATTGAATGAATGTGTGCAGTTTGATTTACTAACAAAGTGAGCGCAGTTTGTTTCATTGAATTAATGTATGCCATTTGACTCATTCAAACAAAGATTGAAGTTTGTTTCAAAGATTGAATGAAAACAGTTTGTTTCATGAATGAATGAGTGTATTTTGATTCATTGAATGAATGAATGCAGTTGCGTTCACTAATTAAATCAGTTATGTTTGTTTCATTGATTCAATGAATTGCGTTTGATTCTTTGAAGTTTGATTCCATGAATGACTGAATGCAGTTGAGTTACATTGAATTTATGTATACCGTTTGATTCATTCAAACAAGGATTGAAGTTTGTTTCAATGAATGATTGATTGCTTTCAAATTGTTTCATTGGTTGAAAGAGATGCTCGGCTCATAGAATTAACAGGTGCAGTCAGTTTCAGTGTATGCATGTGTGCAGTTGGACTCACTAAAGAAGTGAGTACAGTTTGTTTCATTGAATTAATGTGTACCGTTTGATTCATTCAAACAAAGATTGAAGTTTGTTTCAATGATTGAATGAATGTTTCATTGAATGAAAGAATTGAACTCTAGTCATTGATTAAATGAGAGAAGCTCGACTCATTGAATTAACAAGTGCAGTCTTTTTCATTGAATAAATGTGTGCAGTTTGATTTACTAAAGAAATGAGTGCAGTTTGTTTCATTGAATTAAAGTATGCCGTTTGATTCATTCAAACAAAGATTGAAGTTTGTTTCAATGATTAAATGAAAACAGTTTGTTTCATGAATGAATGAGTGTACTTTGATTCATTGAATGAATGAATGCAGTTAAATTCACTACATAATGTTTATTTCATTGATTCAATGAATTGCGTTTGATTCTTTGAATCAGTGTTTGAAGTTTGATTCCATGAATGAAGAGCTGAATTCACTAAATAACTGATTTAAATCTGTTGCATTGAATTAATGAATAACCTTTGAGTCATTCTAACAAAGATTGAAGCTGGTTTCAATGATTGAATGAAGGCAGTTTGTTTCATTGATTTTCAGCATTGAGTTCGAGTAATTGATTAAATAAGAGAAGCTCTGCTCATTGAATTTATTGGTACAGTCTGTTCCATTGAATGAATGCAAGCTGTTTGTTTCAATGAATGATTGCTAGCAGATTGTTTCATTGGATGAAAGCTTTGAGCTCGAGACATTGATTAAATGAGAGAAGCTCGGCACATTGAATTAACAGGTGCAGTGTGTTTCATTGAATGAATGTGTTCAGTTTGAGTCAATTGAGAAGTGAGTTTGTTTCATTGAATTAATGAATAACATTTGATTCATTCAGTCAATGATTGAAGTTTGATTCAATGAATGAATGGAGTTTTATTCACTAAATAAATAAGTTGAGTTTGTTCCTTTTAATTAATGAATGTTGCTCGTTTCAATCAAACAAAAATCGAAGTTATTTTCAAAGCTTGATTGAATGCAATTTTTTCCTTGAATGAATGCATTGAGCTCGAGCCATTGATTAAATGAGAGAAGCTGTGCTCATTGAATTAATAGGTGCAGTCTGTTTCATTGAATGAATGTTTTCAATGCAGTTTGGTTCAATGAATGATTGCTTGCAGATTATTTGATTGGATGAAAGCATTGAGCTCGAGACATTAATTAAATGAGAGAAGCTCGGCTCATTGAATTAACAGGTGCAGTCAGTTTCAGTGTATGCATGTGTGCAGTTGGACTCACTAAAGAAGTGAGTACAGTTTGTTTCATTGAATTAATGTGTACCGTTTGATTCATTCAAACAAAGATTGAAGTTTGTTTCAATGATTGAATGAATGTTTCATTGAATGAAAGAATTGAACTCTAGTCATTGATTAAATGAGAGAAGCTCGACTCATTGAATTAACAAGTGCAGTCTTTTTCATTGAATAAATGTGTGCAGTTTGATTTACTAAAGAAATGAGTGCAGTTTGTTTCATTGAATTAATGTATGCCGGTTGATTCATTCAAACAAAGATTGAAGTTTGTTTCAATGATTAAATGAAAACAGTTTGTTTCATGAATGAATGAGTGTACTTTGATTCATTGAATGAATGAATGCAGTTAAATTCACTACATAATGTTTATTTCATTGATTCAATGAATTGCGTTTGATTCTTTGAATCAGTGTTTGAAGTTTGATTCCATGAATGAATAAAGAGCTGAATTCACTAAATAACTGATTTAAATCTGTTACATTGAATTAATGAATAACCTTTGAGTCATTCTAACAAAGATTGAAGCTGGTTTCAATGATTGAATGAAGGCAGTTTGTTTCATTGATTTTAAGCATTGAGTTCGAGTAATTGATTAAATAAGAGAAGCTCTGCTCATTGAATTTATTGGTACAGTCTGTTCCATTGAATGAATGCAAGCTGTTTGTTTCAATGAATGATTGCTAGCAGATTGTTTCATTGGATGAAAGCTTTGAGCTCGAGACATTGATTAAATGAGAGAAGCTCGGCACATTGAATTAACAGGTGCAGTGTGTTTCATTGAATGAATGTGTGTAGTTTGATTCACTTAAGAAGTGAGTGCAGAAGAAGTGGTTTCATTGAATGAACGGCAAATGCGCTACTCATTGGATTAGCACTTGCAGTCTGTTTCATTGAATGAAATAATGCAGTTGATTTCTCGAAATAAATCTGTTAAGTTGTTTCATTGAGTTAATGAAATACGTTTGATACTTTGAATCATTGATTGAAGTTTGATTCAATGAATGAAAGAATGGAGTTGCATTCACAAAATAAATGAGTTAAGTTTGTTTCATTGAATTAATGAATAACGTTAGATTCATTCGAACAAAGATTGAAGTTTGTTTCCATGATTGAATGAAGGCTGTTTGTTTCTTTGAAAGATACAAATTGAGCACGAGACATTGATTAAATGAGAGAAGCTCTGCTCATTGAATTTTTAGGTACAGTCTGTTTCATTAAATGAATGCATGCAATTTGTTTCTATGAATGATTGCTTGAATATTGTTTCATTGGATGAAAGCTTTGAGCTCGAGACATTGATGAAATGAGAGTTAACAGGTGTAGTCTGTTTCAGTGTATGCATGTGTGCAGTTGGGCAAGTGAGTGCAGCTTGTTTCATTGAATGAACGGCAAACGCTTTACTCATTGAATTAGCACGCACAGTCCGTTTCATTGAATCAATGAATTACGTTTGATTCTTTGAATCATTGATTGATGTTTGATTCAATGAATGAATTAATGAGTTGTATTCACTAAATAAATGAGTTAAGTTTGTTTCATTGAATTAATGTATACCTTTTGATTCATTCAAACAAAGATTGGAGTTTGTTTCATTGAATGTAAGAATTGAGCTCGAGTCATTGATTAAATGAGAGAATCTCCCTTCATTGACTTAATGGGTACAGTATGTTTCATTGAATGAATGCAACGGTTTGTTTCAATGAATGATTGCTTGCAGATTGTTTCCTTGGATGAAAGCTTTGAGAGAAGCTCGGCTCATTGAATTAACAAGTGCAGTCTGTTTCATTGAATGAATGTGTGCAGTTTGATTTACTAACAAAGTGAGCGCAGTTTGTTTCATTGAATTAATGTATGCCATTTGACTCATTCAAACAAAGATTGAAGTTTGTTTCAAAGATTGAATGAAAACAGTTTGTTTCATGAATGAATGTTTCATGTATTTTGATTCATTGAATGAATGAATGCAGTTGCGTTCACTAATTAAATCAGTTATGTTTGTTTCATTGATTCAATGAATTGCGTTTGATTCTTTGAAGTTTGATTCCATGAATGACTGAATGCAGTTGAATTCAGTACATAAAAGTTTGTTACATTGAATTAATGTATACCGTTTGATTCATTCAAACAAGGATTGAAGTTTGTTTCAATGAATGATTGATTGCTTTCAAATTGTTTCATTGGTTGAAAGAGATGCTCGGCTCATAGGATTAACAGGTGCAGTCAGTTTCAGTGTATGCATGTATGCAGTTGGACTCACTAAATAAGTGAGTACAGTTTGTTTCATTGAATTAATGTGTACCGTTTGATTCATTCAAACAAAGATTGAAGTTTGTTTCAATGATTGAATGAATGTTTCATTGAATGAAAGAATTGAACTCTAGTCATTGATTAAATGAGAGAAGCTCGACTCATTGAATTAACAAGTGCAGTCTTTTTCATTGAATAAATGTGTGCAGTTTGATTTACTAAAGAAATGAGTGCAGTTTGTTTCATTGATTGCCGTTTGATTCATTCAAACAAAGATTGAAGTTTGTTTCAATGATTAAATGAAAACAGTTTGTTTCATGAATGAATGAGTGTGCTTTGATTCATTGAATGAATGAATGCAGTTAAATTCACTACATAATGTTTATTTCATTGATTCAATGAATTGCGTTTGATTCTTTGAATCAGTGTTTGAAGTTTGATTCCATGAATGAAGAGCTGAATTCACTAAATAACTGATTTAAATCTGTTGCATTGAATTAATGAATAACCTTTGAGTCATTCTAACAAAGATTGAAGCTGGTTTCAATGATTGAATGAAGGCAGTTTGTTTCATTGATTTTAAGCATTGAGTTCGAGTAATTGATTAAATAAGAGAAGCTCTGCTCATTGAATTTATTGGTACAGTCTGTTCCATTGAATGAATGCAAGCTGTTTGTTTCAATGAATGATTGCTAGCAGATTGTTTCATTGGATGAAAGCTTTGAGCTCGAGACATTGATTAAATGAGAGAAGCTCGGCACATTGAATTAACAGGTGCAGTGTGTTTCATTGAATGAATGTGTGTAGTTTGATTCACTTAAGAAGTGAGTGCAGAAGAAGTGGTTTCATTGAATGAACGGCAAATGCGCTACTCAATGGATTAGCACTTGCAGTCTGTTTCATTGAATGAAATAATGCAGTTGATTTCTCGAAATAAATCTGTTAAGTTGTTTCATTGAGTTAATGAAATACGTTTGATACTTTGAATCATTGATTGAAGTTTGATTCAATGAATGAAAGAATGGAGTTGCATTCACAAAATAAATGAGTTAAGTTTGTTTCATTGAATTAATGAATAACGTTAGATTCATTCGAACAAAGATTGAAGTTTGTTTCCATGATTGAATGAAGGCTGTTTGTTTCTTTGAAAGATACAAATTGAGCACGAGACATTGATTAAATGAGAGAAGCTCTGCTCATTGAATTTTTAGGTACAGTCTGTTTCATTAAATGAATGCATGCAATTTGTTTCTATGAATGATTGCTTGAATATTGTTTCATTGGATGAAAGCTTTGAGCTCGAGACATTGATGAAATGAGAGTTAACAGGTGTAGTCTGTTTCAGTGTATGCATGTGTGCAGTTGGGCAAGTGAGTGCAGCTTGTTTCATTGAATGAACGGCAAACGCTTTACTCATTGAATTAGCACGCACAGTCCGTTTCATTGAATCAATGAATTACGTTTGATTCTTTGAATCATTGATTGATGTTTGATTCAATGAATGAATTAATGAGTTGTATTCACTAAATAAATGAGTTAAGTTTGTTTCATTGAATTAATGTATACCTTTTGATTCATTCAAACAAAGATTGGAGTTTGTTTCATTGAATGTAAGAATTGAGCTCGAGTCATTGATTAAATGAGAGAATCTCCCTTCATTGACTTAATGGGTACAGTATGTTTCATTGAATGAATGCAACGGTTTGTTTCAATGAATGATTGCTTGCAGATTGTTTCCTTGGATGAAAGCTTTGAGAGAAGCTCGGCTCATTGAATTAACAAGTGCAGTCTGTTTCATTGAATGAATGTGTGCAGTTTGATTTACTAACAAAGTGAGCGCAGTTTGTTTCATTGAATTAATGTATGCCATTTGACTCATTCAAACAAAGATTGAAGTTTGTTTCAAAGATTGAATGAAAACAGTTTGTTTCATGAATGAATGTTTCATGTATTTTGATTCATTGAATGAATGAATGCAGTTGCGTTCACTAATTAAATCAGTTATGTTTGTTTCATTGATTCAATGAATTGCGTTTGATTCTTTGAAGTTTGATTCCATGAATGACTGAATGCAGTTGAATTCAGTACATAAAAGTTTGTTACATTGAATTAATGTATACCGTTTGATTCATTCAAACAAGGATTGAAGTTTGTTTCAATGAATGATTGATTGCTTTCAAATTGTTTCATTGGTTGAAAGAGATGCTCGGCTCATAGGATTAACAGGTGCAGTCAGTTTCAGTGTATGCATGTATGCAGTTGGACTCACTAAATAAGTGAGTACAGTTTGTTTCATTGAATTAATGTGTACCGTTTGATTCATTCAAACAAAGATTGAAGTTTGTTTCAATGATTGAATGAATGTTTCATTGAATGAAAGAATTGAACTCTAGTCATTGATTAAATGAGAGAAGCTCGACTCATTGAATTAACAAGTGCAGTCTTTTTCATTGAATAAATGTGTGCAGTTTGATTTACTAAAGAAATGAGTGCAGTTTGTTTCATTGATTGCCGTTTGATTCATTCAAACAAAGATTGAAGTTTGTTTCAATGATTAAATGAAAACAGTTTGTTTCATGAATGAATGAGTGTGCTTTGATTCATTGAATGAATGAATGCAGTTAAATTCACTACATAATGTTTATTTCATTGATTCAATGAATTGCGTTTGATTCTTTGAATCAGTGTTTGAAGTTTGATTCCATGAATGAAGAGCTGAATTCACTAAATAACTGATTTAAATCTGTTGCATTGAATTAATGAATAACCTTTGAGTCATTCTAACAAAGATTGAAGCTGGTTTCAATGATTGAATGAAGGCAGTTTGTTTCATTGATTTTAAGCATTGAGTTCGAGTAATTGATTAAATAAGAGAAGCTCTGCTCATTGAATTTATTGGTACAGTCTGTTCCATTGAATGAATGCAAGCTGTTTGTTTCAATGAATGATTGCTAGCAGATTGTTTCATTGGATGAAAGCTTTGAGCTCGAGACATTGATTAAATGAGAGAAGCTCGGCACATTGAATTAACAGGTGCAGTGTGTTTCATTGAATGAATGTGTGTAGTTTGATTCACTTAAGAAGTGAGTGCAGAAGAAGTGGTTTCATTGAATGAACGGCAAATGCGCTATTCAATGGATTAGCACTTGCAGTCTGTTTCATTGAATGAAATAATGCAGTTGATTTCTCGAAATAAATCTGTTAAGTTGTTTCATTGAGTTAATGAAATACGTTTGATACTTTGAATCATTGATTGAAGTTTGATTCAATGAATGAAAGAATGGAGTTGCATTCACAAAATAAATGAGTTAAGTTTGTTTCATTGAATTAATGAATAACGTTAGATTCATTCGAACAAAGATTGAAGTTTGTTTCCATGATTGAATGAAGGCTGTTTGTTTCTTTGAAAGATACAAATTGAGCACGAGACATTGATTAAATGAGAGAAGCTCTGCTCATTGAATTTTTAGGTACAGTCTGTTTCATTAAATGAATGCATGCAATTTGTTTCTATGAATGATTGCTTGAATATTGTTTCATTGGATGAAAGCTTTGAGCTCGAGACATTGATGAAATGAGAGTTAACAGGTGTAGTCTGTTTCATTGAATGAATGTGTGCAGTTGAACTCACTAAAGAAGTGAGTGCAGTTTGTTTCATTGAATGAATGTATGCCGTTTGATTCATTCAATCAAAGATTGAAATTTATTTCAATGATTGAATGAATGCAGTTTGTTTCATTGAATGAATGAGTCCACTTTGATTCATTGAATAAATGAATGCAGTTAATTTCAATAAATATTCAGTTAATTTTATTTCATTGATTAAATAAATTGCGTTTGATTCTTTGAATAAATGAGAGAAGCTCTGCTCATTGAATTTGAAATTTGTTTCAATGAATGAATGCTTGCAGATTGTTTCATTGGATGGAAGCTTTGAGCTCGAGACATTGATTAAATGAGAGAAGCTCGGGTCATTGAATTAACAGGTGCAATGTGTTTCATTGAATGAATGTGTTCAGTTTGAGTCAATTGAGAAGTGAGTTTGTTTCATTGAATTAATGAATAACATTTGATTCATTCAGTCAATGACTGAAGTTTGATTCAATGAATGAATGGAGTTTTATTCACTAAATAAATAAGTTGAGTTTGTTCCTTTTAATTAATGAATGTTGCTTGTTTCAATCAAACAAAAATCGAAGTTATTTTCAAAGCTTGATTGAATGCAATTTTTTCCTTGAATGAATGCATTGAGCTCGAGCCATTGATTAAATGAGAGAAGCTGTGCTCATTGAATTAATAGGTGCAGTCTGTTTCATTGAATGAATGTATTCAATGCAGTTTGGTTCAATGAATGATTGCTTGCAGATTATTTGATTGGATGAAAGCATTGAGCTCGAGACATTAATTAAATGAGAGAAGCTCGGCTCATTGAATTAACAGGTGCAGTCTGTTTCAGTGTATGAATGTGTGCAGTTGGGCAAGTGAGTGCAGCTTGTTTCATTGAATGAACGGCAAACGCTTTACTCATTGAATTAGCACGCACAGTCCGTTTCATTGAATCAATGAATTACGTTTGATTCTTTGAATCATTGTTTGATGTTTGATTTAATGAATGAATTAATGAGTTGTATTCACTAAATAAATGAGTTAAGTTTGTTTCATTGAATTAATGTATACCTTTTGATTCATTCAAACAAAGATTGGAGTTTGTTTCATTGAATGTAAGAATTGAGCTCGAGTCATTGATTAAATGAGAGAATCTCCCTTCATTGACTTAATGGGTACAGTATGTTTCATTGAATGAATGCAACGGTTTGTTTCAATGAATGATTGCTTGCAGATTGTTTCCTTGGATGAAAGCTTTGAGAGAAGCTCGGCTCATTGAATTAACAAGTGCAGTCTGTTTCATTGAATGAATGTGTGCAGTTTGATTTACTAACAAAGTGAGCGCAGTTTGTTTCATTGAATTAATGTATGCCATTTGACTCATTCAAACAAAGATTGAAGTTTGTTTCAAAGATTGAATGAAAACAGTTTGTTTCATGAATGAATGAGTGTATTTTGATTCATTGAATGAATGAATGCAGTTGCGTTCACTAATTAAATCAGATATGTTTGTTTCATTGATTCAATGAATTGCGTTTGATTCTTTGAAGTTTGATTCCATGAATGACTGAATGCAGTTGAATTCAGTACATAAAAGTTTGTTACATTGAATTAATGTATACCGTTTGATTCATTCAAACAAGGATTGAAGTTTGTTTCAATGAATGATTGATTGCTTTCAAATTGTTTCATTGGTTGAAAGAGATGCTCGGCTCATAGAATTAACAGATGCAGTCAGTTTCAGTGTATGCATGTGTGCAGTTGGACTCACTAAAGAAGTGAGTACAGTTTGTTTCATTGAATTAATGTGTACCGTTTGATTCATTCAAACAAAGATTGAAGTTTGTTTCAATGATTGAATGAATGTTTCATTGAATGAAAGAATTGAACTCTAGTCATTGATTAAATGAGAGAAGCTCGACTCATTGAATTAACAAGTGCAGTCTTTTTCATTGAATAAATGTGTGCAGTTTGATTTACTAAAGAAATGAGTGCAGTTTGTTTCATTGAATTAATGTATGCCGGTTGATTCATTCAAACAAAGATTGAAGTTTGTTTCAATGATTAAATGAAAACAGTTTGTTTCATGAATGAATGAGTGTACTTTGATTCATTGAATGAATGAATGCAGTTAAATTCACTACATAATGTTTATTTCATTGATTCAATGAATTGCGTTTGATTCTTTGAATCAGTGTTTGAAGTTTGATTCCATGAATGAAGAGCTGAATTCACTAAATAACTGATTTAAATCTGTTGCATTGAATTAATGAATAACCTTTGAGTCATTCTAACAAAGATTGAAGCTGGTTTCAATGATTGAATGAAGGCAGTTTGTTTCATTGATTTTCAGCATTGAGTTCGAGTAATTGATTAAATAAGAGAAGCTCTGCTCATTGAATTTATTGGTACAGTCTGTTCCATTGAATGAATGCAAGCTGTTTGTTTCAATGAATGATTGCTAGCAGATTGTTTCATTGGATGAAAGCTTTGAGCTCGAGACATTGATTAATTGAGAGAAGCTCGGCACATTGAATTAACAGGTGCAGTGTGTTTCATTGAATGAATGTGTTCAGTTTGAGTCAATTGAGAAGTGAGTTTGTTTCATTGAATTAATGAATAACATTTGATTCATTCAGTCAATGATTGAAGTTTGATTCAATGAATGAATGGAGTTTTATTCACTAAATAAATAAGTTGAGTTTGTTCCTTTTAATTAATGAATGTTGCTTGTTTCAATCAAACAAAAATCGAAGTTATTTTCAAAGCTTGATTGAATGCAATTTTTTCCTTGAATGAATGCATTGAGCTCGAGCCATTGATTAAATGAGAGAAGCTGTGGTCATTGAATTAATACGTGCAGTCTGTTTCATTGAATGAATGTATTCAATGCAGTTTGGTTCAATGAATGATTGCTTGCAGATTATTTGATTGGATGAAAGCATTGAGCTCGAGACATTAATTAAATGAGAGAAGCTCGGCTCATTGAATTAACAGGTGCAGTCAGTTTCAGTGTATGCATGTGTGCAGTTGGACTCACTAAAGAAGTGAGTACAGTTTGTTTCATTGAATTAATGTGTACCGTTTGATTCATTCAAACAAAGATTGAAGTTTGTTTCAATGATTGAATGAATGTTTCATTGAATGAAAGAATTGAACTCTAGTCATTGATTAAATGAGAGAAGCTCGACTCATTGAATTAACAAGTGCAGTCTTTTTCATTGAATAAATGTGTGCAGTTTGATTTACTAAAGAAATGAGTGCAGTTTGTTTCATTGAATTAATGTATGCCGTTTGATTCATTCAAACAAAGATTGAAGTTTGTTTCAATGATTAAATGAAAACAGTTTGTTTCATGAATGAATGAGTGTACTTTGATTCATTGAATGAATGAATGCAGTTAAATTCACTACATAATGTTTATTTCATTGATTCAATGAATTGCGTTTGATTCTTTGAATCAGTGTTTGAAGTTTGATTCCATGAATGAATAAAGAGCTGAATTCACTAAATAACTGATTTAAATCTGTTACATTGAATTAATGAATAACCTTTGAGTCATTCTAACAAAGATTGAAGCTGGTTTCAATGATTGAATGAAGGCAGTTTGTTTCATTGATTTTAAGCATTGAGTTCGAGTAATTGATTAAATAAGAGAAGCTCTGCTCATTGAATTTATTGGTACAGTCTGTTCCATTGAATGAATGCAAGCTGTTTGTTTCAATGAATGATTGCTAGCAGATTGTTTCATTGGATGAAAGCTTTGAGCTCGAGACATTGATTAAATGAGAGAAGCTCGGCACATTGAATTAACAGGTGCAGTGTGTTTCATTGAATGAATGTGTTCAGTTTGAGTCAATTGAGAAGTGAGTTTGTTTCATTGAATTAATGAATAACATTTGATTCATTCAGTCAATGATTGAAGTTTGATTCAATGAATGAATGGAGTTTTATTCACTAAATAAATAAGTTGAGTTTGTTCCTTTTAATTAATGAATGTTGCTTGTTTCAATCAAACAAAAATCGAAGTTATTTTCAAAGCTTGATTGAATGCAATTTTTTCCTTGAATGAATGCATTGAGCTCGAGCCATTGATTAAATGAGAGAAGCTGTGCTCATTGAATTAATAGGTGCAGTCTGTTTCATTGAATGAATGTATTCAATGCAGTTTGGTTCAATGAATGATTGCTTGCAGATTATTTGATTGGATGAAAGCATTGAGCTCGAGACATTAATTAAATGAGAGAAGCTCGGCTCATTGAATTAACAGGTGCAGTCTGTTTCAGTGTATGCATGTATGCAGTTGGACTCACTAAATAAGTGAGTACAGTTTGTTTCATTGAATTAATGTGTACCGTTTGATTCATTCAAACAAAGATTGAAGTTTGTTTCAATGATTGAATGAATGTTTCATTGAATGAAAGAATTGAACTCTAGTCATTGATTAAATGAGAGAAGCTCGACTCATTGAATTAACAAGTGCAGTCTTTTTCATTGAATAAATGTGTGCAGTTTGATTTACTAAAGAAATGAGTGCAGTTTGTTTCATTGAATTAATGTATGCCGTTTGATTCATTCAAACAAAGATTGAAGTTTGTTTCAATGATTAAATGAAAACAGTTTGTTTCATGAATGAATGAGTGTACTTTGATTCATTGAATGAATGAATGCAGTTAAATTCACTACATAATGTTTATTTCATTGATTCAATGAATTGCGTTTGATTCTTTGAATCAGTGTTTGAAGTTTGATTCCATGAATGAAGAGCTGAATTCACTAAATAACTGATTTAAATCTGTTGCATTGATTTAATGAATGACCTTTGAGTCATTCTAACAAAGATTGAAGCTGGTTTCAATGATTGAATGAAGGCAGTTTGTTTCATTGATTTTAAGCATTGAGTTCGAGTAATTGATTAAATAAGAGAAGCTCTGCTCATTGAATTTATTTGTACAGTCTGTTCCATTGAATGAATGCAAGCTGTTTGTTTCAATGAATGATTGCTAGCAGATTGTTTCATTGGATGAAAGCTTTGAGCTCGAGACATTGATTAAATGAGAGAAGCTCGGCACATTGAATTAACAGGTGCAGTGTGTTTCATTGAATGAATGTGTGTAGTTTGATTCACTTAAGAAGTGAGTGCAGAAGAAGTGGTTTCATTGAATGAACGGCAAATGCGCTACTCAATGGATTAGCACTTGCAGTCTGTTTCATTGAATGAAATAATGCAGTTGATTTCTCGAAATAAATCTGTTAAGTTGTTTCATTGAGTTAATGAAATACGTTTGATACTTTGAATCATTGATTGAAGTTTGATTCAATGAATGAAAGAATGGAGTTGCATTCACAAAATAAATGAGTTAAGTTTGTTTCATTGAATTAATGAATAACGTTAGATTCATTCGAACAAAGATTGAAGTTTGTTTCCATGATTGAATGAAGGCTGTTTGTTTCTTTGAAAGATACAAATTGAGCACGAGACATTGATTAAATGAGAGAAGCTCTGCTCATTGAATTTTTAGGTACAGTCTGTTTCATTAAATGAATGCATGCAATTTGTTTCTATGAATGATTGCTTGAATATTGTTTCATTGGATGAAAGCTTTGAGCTCGAGACATTGATGAAATGAGAGTTAACAGGTGTAGTCTGTTTCATTGAATGAATGTGTGCAGTTGAACTCACTAAAGAAGTGAGTGCAGTTTGTTTCATTGAATGAATGTATGCCGTTTGATTCATTCAATCAAAGATTGAAATTTATTTCAATGATTGAATGAATGCAGTTTGTTTCATTGAATGAATGAGTCCACTTTGATTCATTGAATAAATGAATGCAGTTAATTTCAATAAATAAATCAGTTAATTTTATTTCATTGATTAAATAAATTGCGTTTGATTCTTTGAATAAATGAGAGAAGCTCTGCTCATTGAATTTGAAATTTGTTTCAATGAATGAATGCTTGCAGATTGTTTCATTGGATGGAAGCTTTGAGCTCGAGACATTGATTAAATGAGAGAAGCTCGGGTCATTGAATTAACAGGTGCAATGTGTTTCATTGAATGAATGTGTTCAGTTTGAGTCAATTGAGAAGTGAGTTTGTTTCATTGAATTAATGAATAACATTTGATTCATTCAGTCAATGACTGAAGTTTGATTCAATGAATGAATGGAGTTTTATTCACTAAATAAATAAGTTGAGTTTGTTCCTTTTAATTAATGAATGTTGCTTGTTTCAATCAAACAAAAATCGAAGTTATTTTCAAAGCTTGATTGAATGCAATTTTTTCCTTGAATGAATGCATTGAGCTCGAGCCATTGATTAAATGAGAGAAGCTGTGCTCATTGAATTAATAGGTGCAGTCTGTTTCATTGAATGAATGTATTCAATGCAGTTTGGTTCAATGAATGATTGCTTGCAGATTATTTGATTGGATGAAAGCGTTGAGCTCGAGACATTAATTAAATGAGAGAAGCTCGGCTCATTGAATTAACAGGTGCAGTCTGTTTCAGTGTATGCATGTGTGCAGTTGGGCAAGTGAGTGCAGCTTGTTTCATTGAATGAACGGCAAACGCTTTACTCATTGAATTAGCACGCACAGTCCGTTTCATTGAATCAATGAATTACGTTTGATTCTTTGAATCATTGATTGATGTTTGATTCAATGAATGAATTAATGAGTTGTATTCACTAAATAAATGAGTTAAGTTTGTTTCATTGAATTAATGTATACCTTTTGATTCATTCAAACAAAGATTGGAGTTTGTTTCATTGAATGTAAGAATTGAGCTCGAGTCATTGATTAAATGAGAGAATCTCCCTTCATTGACTTAATGGGTACAGTATGTTTCATTGAATGAATGCAACGGTTTGTTTCAATGAATGATTGCTTGCAGATTGTTTCCTTGGATGAAAGCTTTGAGAGAAGCTCGGCTCATTGAATTAACAAGTGCAGTCTGTTTCATTGAATGAATGTGTGCAGTTTGATTTACTAACAAAGTGAGCGCAGTTTGTTTCATTGAATTAATGTATGCCATTTGACTCATTCAAACAAAGATTGAAGTTTGTTTCAAAGATTGAATGAAAACAGTTTGTTTCATGAATGAATGAGTGTATTTTGATTCATTGAATGAATGAATGCAGTTGCGTTCACTAATTAAATCAGTTATGTTTGTTTCATTGATTCAATGAATTGCGTTTGATTCTTTGAAGTTTGATTCCATGAATGACTGAATGCAGTTGAATTCAGTACATAAAAGTTTGTTACATTGAATTAATGTATACCGTTTGATTCATTCAAACAAGGATTGAAGTTTGTTTCAATGAATGATTGATTGCTTTCAAATTGTTTCATTGGTTGAAAGAGATGCTCGGCTCATAGAATTAACAGGTGCAGTCAGTTTCAGTGTATGCATGTATGCAGTTGGACTCACTAAATAAGTGAGTACAGTTTGTTTCATTGAATTAATGTGTACCGTTTGATTCATTCAAACAAAGATTGAAGTTTGTTTCAATGATTGAATGAATGTTTCATTGAATGAAAGAATTGAACTCTAGTCATTGATTAAATGAGAGAAGCTCGACTCATTGAATTAACAAGTGCAGTCTTTTTCATTGAATAAATGTGTGCAGTTTGATTTACTAAAGAAATGAGTGCAGTTTGTTTCATTGAATTAATGTATGCCGTTTGATTCATTCAAACAAAGATTGAAGTTTGTTTCAATGATTAAATGAAAACAGTTTGTTTCATGAATGAATGAGTGTACTTTGATTCATTGAATGAATGAATGCAGTTAAATTCACTACATAATGTTTATTTCATTGATTCAATGAATTGCGTTTGATTCTTTGAATCAGTGTTTGAAGTTTGATTCCATGAATGAAGAGCTGAATTCACTAAATAACTGATTTAAATCTGTTGCATTGAATTAATGAATAACCTTTGAGTCATTCTAACAAAGATTGAAGCTGGTTTCAATGATTGAATGAAGGCAGTTTGTTTCATTGATTTTAAGCATTGAGTTCGAGTAATTGATTAAATAAGAGAAGCTCTGCTCATTGAATTTATTGGTACAGTCTGTTCCATTGAATGAATGCAAGCTGTTTGTTTCAATGAATGATTGCTAGCAGATTGTTTCATTGGATGAAAGCTTTGAGCTCGAGACATTGATTAAATGAGAGAAGCTCGGCACATTGAATTAACAGGTGCAGTGTGTTTCATTGAATGAATGTGTGTGGTTTGATTCACTTAAGAAGTGAGTGCAGAAGAAGTGGTTTCATTGAATGAACGGCAAATGCGCTACTCAATGGATTAGCACTTGCAGTCTGTTTCATTGAATGAAATAATGCAGTTGATTTCTCGAAATAAATCTGTTAAGTTGTTTCATTGAGTTAATGAAATACGTTTGATACTTTGAATCATTGATTGAAGTTTGATTCAATGAATGAAAGAATGGAGTTGCATTCACAAAATAAATGAGTTAAGTTTGTTTCATTGAATTAATGAATAACGTTAGATTCATTCGAACAAAGATTGAAGTTTGTTTCCATGATTGAATGAAGGCTGTTTGTTTCTTTGAAAGATACAAATTGAGCACGAGACATTGATTAAATGAGAGAAGCTCTGCTCATTGAATTTTTAGGTACAGTCTGTTTCATTAAATGAATGCATGCAATTTGTTTCTATGAATGATTGCTTGAATATTGTTTCATTGGATGAAAGCTTTGAGCTCGAGACATTGATGAAATGAGAGTTAACAGGTGTAGTCTGTTTCATTGAATGAATGTGTGCAGTTGAACTCACTAAAGAAGTGAGTGCAGTTTGTTTCATTGAATGAATGTATGCCGTTTGATTCATTCAATCAAAGATTGAAATTTATTTCAATGATTGAATGAATGCAGTTTGTTTCATTGAATGAATGAGTCCACTTTGATTCATTGAATAAATGAATGCAGTTAATTTCAATGAATAAATCAGTTAATTTTATTTCATTGATTAAATAAATTGCGTTTGATTCTTTGAATAAATGAGAGAAGCTCTGCTCATTGAATTTGAAATTTGTTTCAATGAATGAATGCTTGCAGATTGTTTCATTGGATGGAAGCTTTGAGCTCGAGACATTGATTAAATGAGAGAAGCTCGGGTCATTGAATTAACAGGTGCAATGTGTTTCATTGAATGAATGTGTTCAGTTTGAGTCAATTGAGAAGTGAGTTTGTTTCATTGAATTAATGAATAACATTTGATTCATTCAGTCAATGGCTGAAGTTTGATTCAATGAATGAATGGAGTTTTATTCACTAAATAAATAAGTTGAGTTTGTTCCTTTTAATTAATGAATGTTGCTTGTTTCAATCAAACAAAAATCGAAGTTATTTTCAAAGCTTGATTGAATGCAATTTTTTCCTTGAATGAATGCATTGAGCTCGAGCCATTGATTAAATGAGAGAAGCTGTGCTCATTGAATTAATAGGTGCAGTCTGTTTCATTGAATGAATGTATTCAATGCAGTTTGGATCAATGAATGATTGCTTGCAGATTATTTGATTGGATGAAAGCATTGAGCTCGAGACATTAATTAAATGAGAGAAGCTCGGCTCATTGAATTAACAGGTGCAGTCTGTTTCAGTGTATGCATGTGTGCAGTTGGGCAAGTGAGTGCAGCTTGTTTCATTGAATGAACGGCAAACGCTTTACTCATTGAATTAGCACGCACAGTCCGTTTCATTGAATCAATGAATTACGTTTGATTCTTTGAATCATTGATTGATGTTTGATTCAATGAATGAATTAATGAGTTGTATTCACTAAATAAATGAGTTAAGTTTGTTTCATTGAATTAATGTATACCTTTTGATTCATTCAAACAAAGATTGGAGTTTGTTTCATTGAATGTAAGAATTGAGCTCGAGTCATTGATTAAATGAGAGAATCTCCCTTCATTGACTTAATGGGTACAGTATGTTTCATTGAATGAATGCAACGGTTTGTTTCAATGAATGATTGCTTGCAGATTGTTTCCTTGGATGAAAGCTTTGAGAGAAGCTCGGCTCATTGAATTAACAAGTGCAGTCTGTTTCATTGAATGAATGTGTGCAGTTTGATTTACTAACAAAGTGAGCGCAGTTTGTTTCATTGAATTAATGTATGCCATTTGACTCATTCAAACAAAGATTGAAGTTTGTTTCAAAGATTGAATGAAAACAGTTTGTTTCATGAATGAATGAGTGTATTTTGATTCATTGAATGAATGAATGCAGTTGCGTTCACTAATTAAATCAGTTATGTTTGTTTCATTGATTCAATGAATTGCGTTTGATTCTTTGAAGTTTGATTCCATGAATGACTGAATGCAGTTGAATTCAGTACATAAAAGTTTGTTACATTGAATTAATGTATACCGTTTGATTCATTCAAACAAGGATTGAAGTTTGTTTCAATGAATGATTGATTGCTTTCAAATTGTTTCATTGGTTGAAAGAGATGCTCGGCTCATAGAATTAACAGGTGCAGTCAGTTTCAGTGTATGCATGTATGCAGTTGGACTCACTAAATAAGTGAGTACAGTTTGTTTCATTGAATTAATGTGTACCGTTTGATTCATTCAAACAAAGATTGAAGTTTGTTTCAATGATTGAATGAATGTTTCATTGAATGAAAGAATTGAACTCTAGTCATTGATTAAATGAGAGAAGCTCGACTCATTGAATTAACAAGTGCAGTCTTTTTCATTGAATAAATGTGTGCAGTTTGATTTACTAAAGAAATGAGTGCAGTTTGTTTCATTGAATTAATGTATGCCGTTTGATTCATTCAAACAAAGATTGAAGTTTGTTTCAATGATTAAATGAAAACAGTTTGTTTCATGAATGAATGAGTGTACTTTGATTCATTGAATGAATGAATGCAGTTAAATTCACTACATAATGTTTATTTCATTGATTCAATGAATTGCGTTTGATTCTTTGAATCAGTGTTTGAAGTTTGATTCCATGAATGAAGAGCTGAATTCACTAAATAACTGATTTAAATCTGTTGCATTGAATTAATGAATAACCTTTGAGTCATTCTAACAAAGATTGAAGCTGGTTTCAATGATTGAATGAAGGCAGTTTGTTTCATTGATTTTAAGCATTGAGTTCGAGTAATTGATTAAATAAGAGAAGCTCTGCTCATTGAATTTATTGGTACAGTCTGTTCCATTGAATGAATGCAAGCTGTTTGTTTCAATGAATGATTGCTAGCAGATTGTTTCATTGGATGAAAGCTTTGAGCTCGAGACATTGATTAAATGAGAGAAGCTCGGCACATTGAATTAACAGGTGCAGTGTGTTTCATTGAATGAATGTGTGTGGTTTGATTCACTTAAGAAGTGAGTGCAGAAGAAGTGGTTTCATTGAATGAACGGCAAATGCGCTACTCAATGGATTAGCACTTGCAGTCTGTTTCATTGAATGAAATAATGCAGTTGATTTCTCGAAATAAATCTGTTAAGTTGTTTCATTGAGTTAATGAAATACGTTTGATACTTTGAATCATTGATTGAAGTTTGATTCAATGAATGAAAGAATGGAGTTGCATTCACAAAATAAATGAGTTAAGTTTGTTTCATTGAATTAATGAATAACGTTAGATTCATTCGAACAAAGATTGAAGTTTGTTTCCATGATTGAATGAAGGCTGTTTGTTTCTTTGAAAGATACAAATTGAGCACGAGACATTGATTAAATGAGAGAAGCTCTGCTCATTGAATTTTTAGGTACAGTCTGTTTCATTAAATGAATGCATGCAATTTGTTTCTATGAATGATTGCTTGAATATTGTTTCATTGGATGAAAGCTTTGAGCTCGAGACATTGATGAAATGAGAGTTAACAGGTGTAGTCTGTTTCATTGAATGAATGTGTGCAGTTGAACTCACTAAAGAAGTGAGTGCAGTTTGTTTCATTGAATGAATGTATGCCGTTTGATTCATTCAATCAAAGATTGAAATTTATTTCAATGATTGAATGAATGCAGTTTGTTTCATTGAATGAATGAGTCCACTTTGATTCATTGAATAAATGAATGCAGTTAATTTCAATAAATAAATCAGTTAATTTTATTTCATTGATTAAATAAATTGCGTTTGATTCTTTGAATAAATGAGAGAAGCTCTGCTCATTGAATTTGAAATTTGTTTCAATGAATGAATGCTTGCAGATTGTTTCATTGGATGGAAGCTTTGAGCTCGAGACATTGATTAAATGAGAGAAGCTCGGGTCATTGAATTAACAGGTGCAATGTGTTTCATTGAATGAATGTGTTCAGTTTGAGTCAATTGAGAAGTGAGTTTGTTTCATTGAATTAATGAATAACATTTGATTCATTCAGTCAATGACTGAAGTTTGATTCAATGAATGAATGGAGTTTTATTCACTAAATAAATAAGTTGAGTTTGTTCCTTTTAATTAATGAATGTTGCTTGTTTCAATCAAACAAAAATCGAAGTTATTTTCAAAGCTTGATTGAATGCAATTTTTTCCTTGAATGAATGCATTGAGCTCGAGCCATTGATTAAATGAGAGAAGCTGTGCTCATTGAATTAATAGGTGCAGTCTGTTTCATTGAATGAATGTATTCAATGCAGTTTGGTTCAATAAATGATTGCTTGCAGATTATTTGATTGGATGAAAGCATTGAGCTCGAGACATTAATTAAATGAGAGAAGCTCGGCTCATTGAATTAACAGGTGCAGTCTGTTTCAGTGTATGCATGTGTGCAGTTGGGCAAGTGAGTGCAGCTTGTTTCATTGAATGAACGGCAAACGCTTTACTCATTGAATTAGCACGCACAGTCCGTTTCATTGAATCAATGAATTACGTTTGATTCTTTGAATCATTGATTGATGTTTGATTCAATGAATGAATTAATGAGTTGTATTCACTAAATAAATGAGTTAAGTTTGTTTCATTGAATTAATGTATACCTTTTGATTCATTCAAACAAAGATTGGAGTTTGTTTCATTGAATGTAAGAATTGAGCTCGAGTCATTGATTAAATGAGAGAATCTCCCTTCATTGACTTAATGGGTACAGTATGTTTCATTGAATGAATGCAACGGTTTGTTTCAATGAATGATTGCTTGCAGATTGTTTCCTTGGATGAAAGCTTTGAGAGAAGCTCGGCTCATTGAATTAACAAGTGCAGTCTGTTTCATTGAATGAATGTGTGCAGTTTGATTTACTAACAAAGTGAGCGCAGTTTGTTTCATTGAATTAATGTATGCCATTTGACTCATTCAAACAAAGATTGAAGTTTGTTTCAAAGATTGAATGAAAACAGTTTGTTTCATGAATGAATGAGTGTATTTTGATTCATTGAATGAATGAATGCAGTTGCGTTCACTAATTAAATCAGTTATGTTTGTTTCATTGATTCAATGAATTGCGTTTGATTCTTTGAAGTTTGATTCCATGAATGACTGAATGCAGTTGAATTCAGTACATAAAAGTTTGTTACATTGAATTAATGTATACCGTTTGATTCATTCAAACAAGGATTGAAGTTTGTTTCAATGAATGATTGATTGCTTTCAAATTGTTTCATTGGTTGAAAGAGATGCTCGGCTCATAGAATTAACAGATGCAGTCAGTTTCAGTGTATGCATGTGTGCAGTTGGACTCACTAAAGAAGTGAGTACAGTTTGTTTCATTGAATTAATGTGTACCGTTTGATTCATTCAAACAAAGATTGAAGTTTGTTTCAATGATTGAATGAATGTTTCATTGAATGAAAGAATTGAACTCTAGTCATTGATTAAATGAGAGAAGCTCGACTCATTGAATTAACAAGTGCAGTCTTTTTCATTGAATAAATGTGTGCAGTTTGATTTACTAAAGAAATGAGTGCAGTTTGTTTCATTGAATTAATGTATGCCGTTTGATTCATTCAAACAAAGATTGAAGTTTGTTTCAATGATTAAATGAAAACAGTTTGTTTCATGAATGAATGAGTGTACTTTGATTCATTGAATGAATGAATGCAGTTAAATTCACTACATAATGTTTATTTCATTGATTCAATGAATTGCGTTTGATTCTTTGAATCAGTGTTTGAAGTTTGATTCCATGAATGAATAAAGAGCTGAATTCACTAAATAACTGATTTAAATCTGTTACATTGAATTAATGAATAACCTTTGAGTCATTCTAACAAAGATTGAAGCTGGTTTCAATGATTGAATGAAGGCAGTTTGTTTCATTGATTTTAAGCATTGAGTTCGAGTAATTGATTAAATAAGAGAAGCTCTGCTCATTGAATTTATTGGTACAGTCTGTTCCATTGAATGAATGCAAGCTGTTTGTTTCAATGAATGATTGCTAGCAGATTGTTTCATTGGATGAAAGCTTTGAGCTCGAGACATTGATTAAATGAGAGAAGCTCGGCACATTGAATTAACAGGTGCAGTGTGTTTCATTGAATGAATGTGTGTAGTTTGATTCACTTAAGAAGTGAGTGCAGAAGAAGTGGTTTCATTGAATGAACGGCAAATGCGCTACTCATTGGATTAGCACTTGCAGTCTGTTTCATTGAATGAAATAATGCAGTTGATTTCTCGAAATAAATCTGTTAAGTTGTTTCATTGAGTTAATGAAATACGTTTGATACTTTGAATCATTGATTGAAGTTTGATTCAATGAATGAAAGAATGGAGTTGCATTCACAAAATAAATGAGTTAAGTTTGTTTCATTGAATTAATGAATAACGTTAGATTCATTCGAACAAAGATTGAAGTTTGTTTCCATGATTGAATGAAGGCTGTTTGTTTCTTTGAAAGATACAAATTGAGCACGAGACATTGATTAAATGAGAGAAGCTCTGCTCATTGAATTTTTAGGTACAGTCTGTTTCATTAAATGAATGCATGCAATTTGTTTCTATGAATGATTGCTTGAATATTGTTTCATTGGATGAAAGCTTTGAGCTCGAGACATTGATGAAATGAGAGTTAACAGGTGTAGTCTGTTTCAGTGTATGCATGTGTGCAGTTGGGCAAGTGAGTGCAGCTTGTTTCATTGAATGAACGGCAAACGCTTTACTCATTGAATTAGCACGCACAGTCCGTTTCATTGAATCAATGAATTACGTTTGATTCTTTGAATCATTGATTGATGTTTGATTCAATGAATGAATTAATGAGTTGTATTCACTAAATAAATGAGTTAAGTTTGTTTCATTGAATTAATGTATACCTTTTGATTCATTCAAACAAAGATTGGAGTTTGTTTCATTGAATGTAAGAATTGAGCTCGAGTCATTGATTAAATGAGAGAATCTCCCTTCATTGACTTAATGGGTACAGTATGTTTCATTGAATGAATGCAACGGTTTGTTTCAATGAATGATTGCTTGCAGATTGTTTCCTTGGATGAAAGCTTTGAGAGAAGCTCGGCTCATTGAATTAACAAGTGCAGTCTGTTTCATTGAATGAATGTGTGCAGTTTGATTTACTAACAAAGTGAGCGCAGTTTGTTTCATTGAATTAATGTATGCCATTTGACTCATTCAAACAAAGATTGAAGTTTGTTTCAAAGATTGAATGAAAACAGTTTGTTTCATGAATGAATGAGTGTATTTTGATTCATTGAATGAATGAATGCAGTTGCGTTCACTAATTAAATCAGTTATGTTTGTTTCATTGATTCAATGAATTGCGTTTGATTCTTTGAAGTTTGATTCCATGAATGACTGAATGCAGTTGAATTCAGTACATAAAAGTTTGTTACATTGAATTAATGTATACCGTTTGATTCATTCAAACAAGGATTGAAGTTTGTTTCAATGAATGATTGATTGCTTTCAAATTGTTTCATTGGTTGAAAGAGATGCTCGGCTCATAGAATTAACAGATGCAGTCAGTTTCAGTGTATGCATGTGTGCAGTTGGACTCACTAAAGAAGTGAGTACAGTTTGTTTCATTGAATTAATGTGTACCGTTTGATTCATTCAAACAAAGATTGAAGTTTGTTTCAATGATTGAATGAATGTTTCATTGAATGAAAGAATTGAACTCTAGTCATTGATTAAATGAGAGAAGCTCGACTCATTGAATTAACAAGTGCAGTCTTTTTCATTGAATAAATGTGTGCAGTTTGATTTACTAAAGAAATGAGTGCAGTTTGTTTCATTGAATTAATGTATGCCGTTTGATTCATTCAAACAAAGATTGAAGTTTGTTTCAATGATTAAATGAAAACAGTTTGTTTCATGAATGAATGAGTGTACTTTGATTCATTGAATGAATGAATGCAGTTAAATTCACTACATAATGTTTATTTCATTGATTCAATGAATTGCGTTTGATTCTTTGAATCAGTGTTTGAAGTTTGATTCCATGAATGAATAAAGAGCTGAATTCACTAAATAACTGATTTAAATCTGTTACATTGAATTAATGAATAACCTTTGAGTCATTCTAACAAAGATTGAAGCTGGTTTCAATGATTGAATGAAGGCAGTTTGTTTCATTGATTTTAAGCATTGAGTTCGAGTAATTGATTAAATAAGAGAAGCTCTGCTCATTGAATTTATTGGTACAGTCTGTTCCATTGAATGAATGCAAGCTGTTTGTTTCAATGAATGATTGCTAGCAGATTGTTTCATTGGATGAAAGCTTTGAGCTCGAGACATTGATTAAATGAGAGAAGCTCGGCACATTGAATTAACAGGTGCAGTGTGTTTCATTGAATGAATGTGTGTAGTTTGATTCACTTAAGAAGTGAGTGCAGAAGAAGTGGTTTCATTGAATGAACGGCAAATGCGCTACTCATTGGATTAGCACTTGCAGTCTGTTTCATTGAATGAAATAATGCAGTTGATTTCTCGAAATAAATCTGTTAAGTTGTTTCATTGAGTTAATGAAATACGTTTGATACTTTGAATCATTGATTGAAGTTTGATTCAATGAATGAAAGAATGGAGTTGCATTCACAAAATAAATGAGTTAAGTTTGTTTCATTGAATTAATGAATAACGTTAGATTCATTCGAACAAAGATTGAAGTTTGTTTCCATGATTGAATGAAGGCTGTTTGTTTCTTTGAAAGATACAAATTGAGCACGAGACATTGATTAAATGAGAGAAGCTCTGCTCATTGAATTTTTAGGTACAGTCTGTTTCATTAAATGAATGCATGCAATTTGTTTCTATGAATGATTGCTTGAATATTGTTTCATTGGATGAAAGCTTTGAGCTCGAGACATTGATGAAATGAGAGTTAACAGGTGTAGTCTGTTTCAGTGTATGCATGTGTGCAGTTGGGCAAGTGAGTGCAGCTTGTTTCATTGAATGAACGGCAAACGCTTTACTCATTGAATTAGCACGCACAGTCCGTTTCATTGAATCAATGAATTACGTTTGATTCTTTGAATCATTGATTGATGTTTGATTCAATGAATGAATTAATGAGTTGTATTCACTAAATAAATGAGTTAAGTTTGTTTCATTGAATTAATGTATACCTTTTGATTCATTCAAACAAAGATTGGAGTTTGTTTCATTGAATGTAAGAATTGAGCTCGAGTCATTGATTAAATGAGAGAATCTCCCTTCATTGACTTAATGGGTACAGTATGTTTCATTGAATGAATGCAACGGTTTGTTTCAATGAATGATTGCTTGCAGATTGTTTCCTTGGATGAAAGCTTTGAGAGAAGCTCGGCTCATTGAATTAACAAGTGCAGTCTTTTTCATTGAATAAATGTGTGCAGTTTGATTTAACAAAGTGAGCGCAGTTTGTTTCATTGAATTAATGTATGCCATTTGACTCATTCAAACAAAGATTGAAGTTTGTTTCAAAGATTGAATGAAAACAGTTTGTTTCATGAATGAATGAGTGTATTTTGATTCATTGAATGAATGAATGCAGTTGCGTTCACTAATTAAATCAGTTATGTTTGTTTCATTGATTCAATGAATTGCGTTTGATTCTTTGAAGTTTGATTCCATGAATGACTGAATGCAGTTGAATTCAGTACATAAAAGTTTGTTACATTGAATTAATGTATACCGTTTGATTCATTCAAACAAGGATTGAAGTTTGTTTCAATGAATGATTGATTGCTTTCAAATTGTTTCATTGGTTGAAAGAGATGCTCGGCTCATAGAATTAACAGGTGCAGTCAGTTTCAGTGTATGCATGTATGCAGTTGGACTCACTAAATAAGTGAGTACAGTTTGTTTCATTGAATTAATGTGTACCGTTTGATTCATTCAAACAAAGATTGAAGTTTGTTTCAATGATTGAATGAATGTTTCATTGAATGAAAGAATTGAACTCTAGTCATTGATTAAATGAGAGAAGCTCGACTCATTGAATTAACAAGTGCAGTCTTTTTCATTGAATAAATGTGTGCAGTTTGATTTACTAAAGAAATGAGTGCAGTTTGTTTCATTGAATTAATGTATGCCGTTTGATTCATTCAAACAAAGATTGAAGTTTGTTTCAATGATTAAATGAAAACAGTTTGTTTCATGAATGAATGAGTGTACTTTGATTCATTGAATGAATGAATGCAGTTAAATTCACTACATAATGTTTATTTCATTGATTCAATGAATTGCGTTTGATTCTTTGAATCAGTGTTTGAAGTTTGATTCCATGAATGAAGAGCTGAATTCACTAAATAACTGATTTAAATCTGTTGCATTGAATTAATGAATAACCTTTGAGTCATTCTAACAAAGATTGAAGCTGGTTTCAATGATTGAATGAAGGCAGTTTGTTTCATTGATTTTAAGCATTGAGTTCGAGTAATTGATTAAATAAGAGAAGCTCTGCTCATTGAATTTATTGGTACAGTCTGTTCCATTGAATGAATGCAAGCTGTTTGTTTCAATGAATGATTGCTAGCAGATTGTTTCATTGGATGAAAGCTTTGAGCTCGAGACATTGATTAAATGAGAGAAGCTCGGCACATTGAATTAACAGGTGCAGTGTGTTTCATTGAATGAATGTGTGTGGTTTGATTCACTTAAGAAGTGAGTGCAGAAGAAGTGGTTTCATTGAATGAACGGCAAATGCGCTACTCAATGGATTAGCACTTGCAGTCTGTTTCATTGAATGAAATAATGCAGTTGATTTCTCGAAATAAATCTGTTAAGTTGTTTCATTGAGTTAATGAAATACGTTTGATACTTTGAATCATTGATTGAAGTTTGATTCAATGAATGAAAGAATGGAGTTGCATTCACAAAATAAATGAGTTAAGTTTGTTTCATTGAATTAATGAATAACGTTAGATTCATTCGAACAAAGATTGAAGTTTGTTTCCATGATTGAATGAAGGCTGTTTGTTTCTTTGAAAGATACAAATTGAGCACGAGACATTGATTAAATGAGAGAAGCTCTGCTCATTGAATTTTTAGGTACAGTCTGTTTCATTAAATGAATGCATGCAATTTGTTTCTATGAATGATTGCTTGAATATTGTTTCATTGGATGAAAGCTTTGAGCTCGAGACATTGATGAAATGAGAGTTAACAGGTGTAGTCTGTTTCATTGAATGAATGTGTGCAGTTGAACTCACTAAAGAAGTGAGTGCAGTTTGTTTCATTGAATGAATGTATGCCGTTTGATTCATTCAATCAAAGATTGAAATTTATTTCAATGATTGAATGAATGCAGTTTGTTTCATTGAATGAATGAGTCCACTTTGATTCATTGAATAAATGAATGCAGTTAATTTCAATAAATAAATCAGTTAATTTTATTTCATTGATTAAATAAATTGCGTTTGATTCTTTGAATAAATGAGAGAAGCTCTGCTCATTGAATTTGAAATTTGTTTCAATGAATGAATGCTTGCAGATTGTTTCATTGGATGGAAGCTTTGAGCTCGAGACATTGATTAAATGAGAGAAGCTCGGGTCATTGAATTAACAGGTGCAATGTGTTTCATTGAATGAATGTGTTCAGTTTGAGTCAATTGAGAAGTGAGTTTGTTTCATTGAATTAATGAATAACATTTGATTCATTCAGTCAATGACTGAAGTTTGATTCAATGAATGAATGGAGTTTTATTCACTAAATAAATAAGTTGAGTTTGTTCCTTTTAATTAATGAATGTTGCTTGTTTCAATCAAACAAAAATCGAAGTTATTTTCAAAGCTTGATTGAATGCAATTTTTTCCTTGAATGAATGCATTGAGCTCGAGCCATTGATTAAATGAGAGAAGCTGTGCTCATTGAATTAATAGGTGCAGTCTGTTTCATTGAATGAATGTATTCAATGCAGTTTGGTTCAATGAATGATTGCTTGCAGATTATTTGATTGGATGAAAGCATTGAGCTCGAGACATTAATTAAATGAGAGAAGCTCGGCTCATTGAATTAACAGGTGCAGTCTGTTTCAGTGTATGCATGTGTGCAGTTGGGCAAGTGAGTGCAGCTTGTTTCATTGAATGAACGGCAAACGCTTTACTCATTGAATTAGCACGCACAGTCCGTTTCATTGAATCAATGAATTACGTTTGATTCTTTGAATCATTGATTGATGTTTGATTCAATGAATGAATTAATGAGTTGTATTCACTAAATAAATGAGTTAAGTTTGTTTCATTGAATTAATGTATACCTTTTGATTCATTCAAACAAAGATTGGAGTTTGTTTCATTGAATGTAAGAATTGAGCTCGAGTCATTGATTAAATGAGAGAATCTCCCTTCATTGACTTAATGGGTACAGTATGTTTCATTGAATGAATGCAACGGTTTGTTTCAATGAATGATTGCTTGCAGATTGTTTCCTTGGATGAAAGCTTTGAGAGAAGCTCGGCTCATTGAATTAACAAGTGCAGTCTGTTTCATTGAATGAATGTGTGCAGTTTGATTTACTAACAAAGTGAGCGCAGTTTGTTTCATTGAATTAATGTATGCCATTTGACTCATTCAAACAAAGATTGAAGTTTGTTTCAAAGATTGAATGAAAACAGTTTGTTTCATGAATGAATGAGTGTATTTTGATTCATTGAATGAATGAATGCAGTTGCGTTCACTAATTAAATCAGTTATGTTTGTTTCATTGATTCAATGAATTGCGTTTGATTCTTTGAAGTTTGATTCCATGAATGACTGAATGCAGTTGAATTCAGTACATAAAAGTTTGTTACATTGAATTAATGTATACCGTTTGATTCATTCAAACAAGGATTGAAGTTTGTTTCAATGAATGATTGATTGCTTTCAAATTGTTTCATTGGTTGAAAGAGATGCTCGGCTCATAGAATTAACAGATGCAGTCAGTTTCAGTGTATGCATGTGTGCAGTTGGACTCACTAAAGAAGTGAGTACAGTTTGTTTCATTGAATTAATGTGTACCGTTTGATTCATTCAAACAAAGATTGAAGTTTGTTTCAATGATTGAATGAATGTTTCATTGAATGAAAGAATTGAACTCTAGTCATTGATTAAATGAGAGAAGCTCGACTCATTGAATTAACAAGTGCAGTCTTTTTCATTGAATAAATGTGTGCAGTTTGATTTACTAAAGAAATGAGTGCAGTTTGTTTCATTGAATTAATGTATGCCGTTTGATTCATTCAAACAAAGATTGAAGTTTGTTTCAATGATTAAATGAAAACAGTTTGTTTCATGAATGAATGAGTGTACTTTGATTCATTGAATGAATGAATGCAGTTAAATTCACTACATAATGTTTATTTCATTGATTCAATGAATTGCGTTTGATTCTTTGAATCAGTGTTTGAAGTTTGATTCCATGAATGAATAAAGAGCTGAATTCACTAAATAACTGATTTAAATCTGTTACATTGAATTAATGAATAACCTTTGAGTCATTCTAACAAAGATTGAAGCTGGTTTCAATGATTGAATGAAGGCAGTTTGTTTCATTGATTTTAAGCATTGAGTTCGAGTAATTGATTAAATAAGAGAAGCTCTGCTCATTGAATTTATTGGTACAGTCTGTTCCATTGAATGAATGCAAGCTGTTTGTTTCAATGAATGATTGCTAGCAGATTGTTTCATTGGATGAATGTGCTCGAGCTCGAGACATTGATTAAATGAGAGAAGCTCGGCACATTGAATTAACAGGTGCAGTGTGTTTCATTGAATGAATGTGTTCAGTTTGAGTCAATTGAGAAGTGAGTTTGTTTCATTGAATTAATGAATAACATTTGATTCATTCAGTCAATGATTGAAGTTTGATTCAATGAATGAATGGAGTTTTATTCACAAAATAAATAAGTTGAGTTTGTTCCTTTTAATTAATGAATGTTGCTTGTTTCAATCAAACAAAAATCGAAGTTATTTTCAAAGCTTGATTGAATGCAATTTTTTCCTTGAATGAATGCATTGAGCTCGAGCCATTGATTAAATGAGAGAAGCTGTGCTCATTGAATTAATAGGTGCAGTCTGTTTCATTGAATGAATGTATTCAATGCAGTTTGGTTCAATGAATGATTGCTTGCAGATTATTTGATTGGATGAAAGCATTGAGCTCGAGACATTAATTAAATGAGAGAAGCTCGGCTCATTGAATTAACAGGTGCAGTCTGTTTCAGTGTATGCATGTGTGCAGTTGGGCAAGTGAGTGCAGCTTGTTTCATTGAATGAACGGCAAACGCTTTACTCATTGAATTAGCACGCACAGTCCGTTTCATTGAATCAATGAATTACGTTTGATTCTTTGAATCATTGATTGATGTTTGATTCAATGAATGAATTAATGAGTTGTATTCACTAAATAAATGAGTTAAGTTTGTTTCATTGAATTAATGTATACCTTTTGATTCATTCAAACAAAGATTGGAGTTTGTTTCATTGAATGTAAGAATTGAGCTCGAGTCATTGATTAAATGAGAGAATCTCCCTTCATTGACTTAATGGGTACAGTATGTTTCATTGAATGAATGCAACGGTTTGTTTCAATGAATGATTGCTTGCAGATTGTTTCCTTGGATGAAAGCTTTGAGAGAAGCTCGGCTCATTGAATTAACAAGTGCAGTCTGTTTCATTGAATGAATGTGTGCAGTTTGATTTACTAACAAAGTGAGCGCAGTTTGTTTCATTGAATTAATGTATGCCATTTGACTCATTCAAACAAAGATTGAAGTTTGTTTCAAAGATTGAATGAAAACAGTTTGTTTCATGAATGAATGAGTGTATTTTGATTCATTGAATGAATGAATGCAGTTGCGTTCACTAATTAAATCAGTTATGTTTGTTTCATTGATTCAATGAATTGCGTTTGATTCTTTGAAGTTTGATTCCATGAATGACTGAATGCAGTTGAATTCAGTACATAAAAGTTTGTTACATTGAATTAATGTATACCGTTTGATTCATTCAAACAAGGATTGAAGTTTGTTTCAATGAATGATTGATTGCTTTCAAATTGTTTCATTGGTTGAAAGAGATGCTCGGCTCATAGAATTAACAGGTGCAGTCAGTTTCAGTGTATGCATGTGTGCAGTTGGACTCACTAAAGAAGTGAGTACAGTTTGTTTCATTGAATTAATGTGTACCGTTTGATTCATTCAAACAAAGATTGAAGTTTGTTTCAATGATTGAATGAATGTTTCATTGAATGAAAGAATTGAACTCTAGTCATTGATTAAATGAGAGAAGCTCGACTCATTGAATTAACAAGTGCAGTCTTTTTCATTGAATAAATGTGTGCAGTTTGATTTACTAAAGAAATGAGTGCAGTTTGTTTCATTGAATTAATGTATGCCGTTTGATTCATTCAAACAAAGATTGAAGTTTGTTTCAATGATTAAATGAAAACAGTTTGTTTCATGAATGAATGAGTGTACTTTGATTCATTGAATGAATGAATGCAGTTAAATTCACTACATAATGTTTATTTCATTGATTCAATGAATTGCGTTTGATTCTTTGAATCAGTGTTTGAAGTTTGATTCCATGAATGAATAAAGAGCTGAATTCACTAAATAACTGATTTAAATCTGTTACATTGAATTAATGAATAACCTTTGAGTCATTCTAACAAAGATTGAAGCTGGTTTCAATGATTGAATGAAGGCAGTTTGTTTCATTGATTTTAAGCATTGAGTTCGAGTAATTGATTAAATAAGAGAAGCTCTGCTCATTGAATTTATTGGTACAGTCTGTTCCATTGAATGAATGCAAGCTGTTTGTTTCAATGAATGATTGCTAGCAGATTGTTTCATTGGATGAATGTGCTCGAGCTCGAGACATTGATTAAATGAGAGAAGCTCGGCACATTGAATTAACAGGTGCAGTGTGTTTCATTGAATGAATGTGTTCAGTTTGAGTCAATTGAGAAGTGAGTTTGTTTCATTGAATTAATGAATAACATTTGATTCATTCAGTCAATGATTGAAGTTTGATTCAATGAATGAATGGAGTTTTATTCACAAAATAAATAAGTTGAGTTTGTTCCTTTAAATTAATGAATGTTGCTTGTTTCAATCAAACAAAAATCGAAGTTATTTTCAAAGCTTGATTGAATGCAATTTTTTCCTTGAATGAATGCATTGAGCTCGAGCCATTGATTAAATGAGAGAAGCTGTGCTCATTGAATTAATAGGTGCAGTCTGTTTCATTGAATGAATGTATTCAATGCAGTTTGGTTCAATGAATGATTGCTTGCAGATTATTTGATTGGATGAAAGCATTGAGCTCGAGACATTAATTAAATGAGAGAAGCTCGGCTCATTGAATTAACAGGTGCAGTCTGTTTCAGTGTATGCATGTGTGCAGTTGGGCAAGTGAGTGCAGCTTGTTTCATTGAATGAACGGCAAACGCTTTACTCATTGAATTAGCACGCACAGTCCGTTTCATTGAATCAATGAATTACGTTTGATTCTTTGAATCATTGATTGATGTTTGATTCAATGAATGAATTAATGAGTTGTATTCACTAAATAAATGAGTTAAGTTTGTTTCATTGAATTAATGTATACCTTTTGATTCATTCAAACAAAGATTGGAGTTTGTTTCATTGAATGTAAGAATTGAGCTCGAGTCATTGATTAAATGAGAGAATCTCCCTTCATTGACTTAATGGGTACAGTATGTTTCATTGAATGAATGCAACGGTTTGTTTCAATGAATGATTGCTTGCAGATTGTTTCCTTGGATGAAAGCTTTGAGAGAAGCTCGGCTCATTGAATTAACAAGTGCAGTCTGTTTCATTGAATGAATGTGTGCAGTTTGATTTACTAACAAAGTGAGCGCAGTTTGTTTCATTGAATTAATGTATGCCATTTGACTCATTCAAACAAAGATTGAAGTTTGTTTCAAAGATTGAATGAAAACAGTTTGTTTCATGAATGAATGAGTGTATTTTGATTCATTGAATGAATGAATGCAGTTGCGTTCACTAATTAAATCAGTTATGTTTGTTTCATTGATTCAATGAATTGCGTTTGATTCTTTGAAGTTTGATTCCATGAATGACTGAATGCAGTTGAATTCAGTACATAAAAGTTTGTTACATTGAATTAATGTATACCGTTTGATTCATTCAAACAAGGATTGAAGTTTGTTTCAATGAATGATTGATTGCTTTCAAATTGTTTCATTGGTTGAAAGAGATGCTCGGCTCATAGAATTAACAGGTGCAGTCAGTTTCAGTGTATGCATGTGTGCAGTTGGACTCACTAAAGAAGTGAGTACAGTTTGTTTCATTGAATTAATGTGTACCGTTTGATTCATTCAAACAAAGATTGAAGTTTGTTTCAATGATTGAATGAATGTTTCATTGAATGAAAGAATTGAACTCTAGTCATTGATTAAATGAGAGAAGCTCGACTCATTGAATTAACAAGTGCAGTCTTTTTCATTGAATAAATGTGTGCAGTTTGATTTACTAAAGAAATGAGTGCAGTTTGTTTCATTGAATTAATGTATGCCGTTTGATTCATTCAAACAAAGATTGAAGTTTGTTTCAATGATTAAATGAAAACAGTTTGTTTCATGAATGAATGAGTGTACTTTGATTCATTGAATGAATGAATGCAGTTAAATTCACTACATAATGTTTATTTCATTGATTCAATGAATTGCGTTTGATTCTTTGAATCAGTGTTTGAAGTTTGATTCCATGAATGAATAAAGAGCTGAATTCACTAAATAACTGATTTAAATCTGTTACATTGAATTAATGAATAACCTTTGAGTCATTCTAACAAAGATTGAAGCTGGTTTCAATGATTGAATGAAGGCAGTTTGTTTCATTGATTTTAAGCATTGAGTTCGAGTAATTGATTAAATAAGAGAAGCTCTGCTCATTGAATTTATTGGTACAGTCTGTTCCATTGAATGAATGCAAGCTGTTTGTTTCAATGAATGATTGCTAGCAGATTGTTTCATTGGATGAATGTGCTCGAGCTCGAGACATTGATTAAATGAGAGAAGCTCGGCACATTGAATTAACAGGTGCAGTGTGTTTCATTGAATGAATGTGTTCAGTTTGAGTCAATTGAGAAGTGAGTTTGTTTCATTGAATTAATGAATAACATTTGATTCATTCAGTCAATGATTGAAGTTTGATTCAATGAATGAATGGAGTTTTATTCACAAAATAAATAAGTTGAGTTTGTTCCTTTAAATTAATGAATGTTGCTTGTTTCAATCAAACAAAAATCGAAGTTATTTTCAAAGCTTGATTGAATGCAATTTTTTCCTTGAATGAATGCATTGAGCTCGAGCCATTGATTAAATGAGAGAAGCTGTGCTCATTGAATTAATAGGTGCAGTCTGTTTCATTGAATGAATGTATTCAATGCAGTTTGGTTCAATGAATGATTGCTTGCAGATTATTTGATTGGATGAAAGCATTGAGCTCGAGACATTAATTAAATGAGAGAAGCTCGGCTCATTGAATTAACAGGTGCAGTCTGTTTCAGTGTATGCATGTGTGCAGTTGGGCAAGTGAGTGCAGCTTGTTTCATTGAATGAACGGCAAACGCTTTACTCATTGAATTAGCACGCACAGTCCGTTTCATTGAATCAATGAATTACGTTTGATTCTTTGAATCATTGATTGATGTTTGATTCAATGAATGAATTAATGAGTTGTATTCACTAAATAAATGAGTTAAGTTTGTTTCATTGAATTAATGTATACCTTTTGATTCATTCAAACAAAGATTGGAGTTTGTTTCATTGAATGTAAGAATTGAGCTCGAGTCATTGATTAAATGAGAGAATCTCCCTTCATTGACTTAATGGGTACAGTATGTTTCATTGAATGAATGCAACGGTTTGTTTCAATGAATGATTGCTTGCAGATTGTTTCCTTGGATGAAAGCTTTGAGAGAAGCTCGGCTCATTGAATTAACAAGTGCAGTCTGTTTCATTGAATGAATGTGTGCAGTTTGATTTACTAACAAAGTGAGCGCAGTTTGTTTCATTGAATTAATGTATGCCATTTGACTCATTCAAACAAAGATTGAAGTTTGTTTCAAAGATTGAATGAAAACAGTTTGTTTCATGAATGAATGAGTGTATTTTGATTCATTGAATGAATGAATGCAGTTGCGTTCACTAATTAAATCAGTTATGTTTGTTTCATTGATTCAATGAATTGCGTTTGATTCTTTGAAGTTTGATTCCATGAATGACTGAATGCAGTTGAATTCAGTACATAAAAGTTTGTTACATTGAATTAATGTATACCGTTTGATTCATTCAAACAAGGATTGAAGTTTGTTTCAATGAATGATTGATTGCTTTCAAATTGTTTCATTGGTTGAAAGAGATGCTCGGCTCATAGAATTAACAGGTGCAGTCAGTTTCAGTGTATGCATGTGTGCAGTTGGACTCACTAAAGAAGTGAGTACAGTTTGTTTCATTGAATTAATGTGTACCGTTAGATTCATTCAAACAAAGATTGAAGTTTGTTTCAATGATTGAATGAATGTTTCATTGAATGAAAGAATTGAACTCTAGTCATTGATTAAATGAGAGAAGCTCGACTCATTGAATTAACAAGTGCAGTCTTTTTCATTGAATAAATGTGTGCAGTTTGATTTACTAAAGAAATGAGTGCAGTTTGTTTCATTGAATTAATGTATGCCGTTTGATTCATTCAAACAAAGATTGAAGTTTGTTTCAATGATTAAATGAAAACAGTTTGTTTCATGAATGAATGAGTGTACTTTGATTCATTGAATGAATGAATGCAGTTAAATTCACTACATAATGTTTATTTCATTGATTCAATGAATTGCGTTTGATTCTTTGAATCAGTGTTTGAAGTTTGATTCCATGAATGAATAAAGAGCTGAATTCACTAAATAACTGATTTAAATCTGTTACATTGAATTAATGAATAACCTTTGAGTCATTCTAACAAAGATTGAAGCTGGTTTCAATGATTGAATGAAGGCAGTTTGTTTCATTGATTTTAAGCATTGAGTTCGAGTAATTGATTAAATAAGAGAAGCTCTGCTCATTGAATTTATTGGTACAGTCTGTTCCATTGAATGAATGCAAGCTGTTTGTTTCAATGAATGATTGCTAGCAGATTGTTTCATTGGATGAATGTGCTCGAGCTCGAGACATTGATTAAATGAGAGAAGCTCGGCACATTGAATTAACAGGTGCAGTGTGTTTCATTGAATGAATGTGTTCAGTTTGAGTCAATTGAGAAGTGAGTTTGTTTCATTGAATTAATGAATAACATTTGATTCATTCAGTCAATGATTGAAGTTTGATTCAATGAATGAATGGAGTTTTATTCACAAAATAAATAAGTTGAGTTTGTTCCTTTTAATTAATGAATGTTGCTTGTTTCAATCAAACAAAAATCGAAGTTATTTTCAAAGCTTGATTGAATGCAATTTTTTCCTTGAATGAATGCATTGAGCTCGAGCCATTGATTAAATGAGAGAAGCTGTGCTCATTGAATTAATAGGTGCAGTCTGTTTCATTGAATGAATGTATTCAATGCAGTTTGGTTCAATGAATGATTGCTTGCAGATTATTTGATTGGATGAAAGCATTGAGCTCGAGACATTAATTAAATGAGAGAAGCTCGGCTCATTGAATAAACAGGTGCAGTCTGTTTCAGTGTATGCATGTGTGCAGTTGGGCAAGTGAGTGCAGCTTGTTTCATTGAATGAACGGCAAACGCTTTACTCATTGAATTAGCACGCACAGTCCGTTTCATTGAATCAATGAATTACGTTTGATTCTTTGAATCATTGATTGATGTTTGATTCAATAAATGAATTAATGAGTTGTATTCACTAAATAAATGAGTTAAGTTTGTTTCATTGAATTAATGTATACCTTTTGATTCATTCAAACAAAGATTGGAGTTTGTTTCATTGAATGTAAGAATTGAGCTCGAGTCATTGATTAAATGAGAGAATCTCCCTTCATTGACTTAATGGGTACAGTATGTTTCATTGAATGAATGCAACGGTTTGTTTCAATGAATGATTGCTTGCAGATTGTTTCCTTGGATGAAAGCTTTGAGAGAAGCTCGGCTCATTGAATTAACAAGTGCAGTCTGTTTCATTGAATGAATGTGTGCAGTTTGATTTACTAACAAAGTGAGCGCAGTTTGTTTCATTGAATTAATGTATGCCATTTGACTCATTCAAACAAAGATTGAAGTTTGTTTCAAAGATTGAATGAAAACAGTTTGTTTCATGAATGAATGAGTGTATTTTGATTCATTGAATGAATGAATGCAGTTGCGTTCACTAATTAAATCAGTTATGTTTGTTTCATTGATTCAATGAATTGCGTTTGATTCTTTGAAGTTTGATTCCATGAATGACTGAATGCAGTTGAATTCAGTACATAAAAGTTTGTTACATTGAATTAATGTATACCGTTTGATTCATTCAAACAAGGATTGAAGTTTGTTTCAATGAATGATTGATTGCTTTCAAATTGTTTCATTGGTTGAAAGAGATGCTCGGCTCATAGAATTAACAGGTGCAGTCAGTTTCAGTGTATGCATGTGTGCAGTTGGACTCACTAAAGAAGTGAGTACAGTTTGTTTCATTGAATTAATGTGTACCGTTAGATTCATTCAAACAAAGATTGAAGTTTGTTTCAATGATTGAATGAATGTTTCATTGAATGAAAGAATTGAACTCTAGTCATTGATTAAATGAGAGAAGCTCGACTCATTGAATTAACAAGTGCAGTCTTTTTCATTGAATAAATGTGTGCAGTTTGATTTACTAAAGAAATGAGTGCAGTTTGTTTCATTGAATTAATGTATGCCGTTTGATTCATTCAAACAAAGATTGAAGTTTGTTTCAATGATTAAATGAAAACAGTTTGTTTCATGAATGAATGAGTGTACTTTGATTCATTGAATGAATGAATGCAGTTAAATTCACTACATAATGTTTATTTCATTGATTCAATGAATTGCGTTTGATTCTTTGAATCAGTGTTTGAAGTTTGATTCCATGAATGAATAAAGAGCTGAATTCACTAAATAACTGATTTAAATCTGTTACATTGAATTAATGAATAACCTTTGAGTCATTCTAACAAAGATTGAAGCTGGTTTCAATGATTGAATGAAGGCAGTTTGTTTCATTGATTTTAAGCATTGAGTTCGAGTAATTGATTAAATAAGAGAAGCTCTGCTCATTGAATTTATTGGTACAGTCTGTTCCATTGAATGAATGCAAGCTGTTTGTTTCAATGAATGATTGCTAGCAGATTGTTTCATTGGATGAATGTGCTCGAGCTCGAGACATTGATTAAATGAGAGAAGCTCGGCACATTGAATTAACAGGTGCAGTGTGTTTCATTGAATGAATGTGTTCAGTTTGAGTCAATTGAGAAGTGAGTTTGTTTCATTGAATTAATGAATAACATTTGATTCATTCAGTCAATGATTGAAGTTTGATTCAATGAATGAATGGAGTTTTATTCACAAAATAAATAAGTTGAGTTTGTTCCTTTTAATTAATGAATGTTGCTTGTTTCAATCAAACAAAAATCGAAGTTATTTTCAAAGCTTGATTGAATGCAATTTTTTCCTTGAATGAATGCATTGAGCTCGAGCCATTGATTAAATGAGAGAAGCTGTGCTCATTGAATTAATAGGTGCAGTCTGTTTCATTGAATGAATGTATTCAATGCAGTTTGGTTCAATGAATGATTGCTTGCAGATTATTTGATTGGATGAAAGCATTGAGCTCGAGACATTAATTAAATGAGAGAAGCTCGGCTCATTGAATAAACAGGTGCAGTCTGTTTCAGTGTATGCATGTGTGCAGTTGGGCAAGTGAGTGCAGCTTGTTTCATTGAATGAACGGCAAACGCTTTACTCATTGAATTAGCACGCACAGTCCGTTTCATTGAATCAATGAATTACGTTTGATTCTTTGAATCATTGATTGATGTTTGATTCAATAAATGAATTAATGAGTTGTATTCACTAAATAAATGAGTTAAGTTTGTTTCATTGAATTAATGTATACCTTTTGATTCATTCAAACAAAGATTGGAGTTTGTTTCATTGAATGTAAGAATTGAGCTCGAGTCATTGATTAAATGAGAGAATCTCCCTTCATTGACTTAATGGGTACAGTATGTTTCATTGAATGAATGCAACGGTTTGTTTCAATGAATGATTGCTTGCAGATTGTTTCCTTGGATGAAAGCTTTGAGAGAAGCTCGGCTCATTGAATTAACAAGTGCAGTCTGTTTCATTGAATGAATGTGTGCAGTTTGATTTACTAACAAAGTGAGCGCAGTTTGTTTCATTGAATTAATGTATGCCATTTGACTCATTCAAACAAAGATTGAAGTTTGTTTCAAAGATTGAATGAAAACAGTTTGTTTCATGAATGAATGAGTGTATTTTGATTCATTGAATGAATGAATGCAGTTGCGTTCACTAATTAAATCAGTTATGTTTGTTTCATTGATTCAATGAATTGCGTTTGATTCTTTGAAGTTTGATTCCATGAATGACTGAATGCAGTTGAATTCAGTACATAAAAGTTTGTTACATTGAATTAATGTATACCGTTTGATTCATTCAAACAAGGATTGAAGTTTGTTTCAATGAATGATTGATTGCTTTCAAATTGTTTCATTGGTTGAAAGAGATGCTCGGCTCATAGAATTAACAGGTGCAGTCAGTTTCAGTGTATGCATGTGTGCAGTTGGACTCACTAAAGAAGTGAGTACAGTTTGTTTCATTGAATTAATGTGTACCGTTAGATTCATTCAAACAAAGATTGAAGTTTGTTTCAATGATTGAATGAATGTTTCATTGAATGAAAGAATTGAACTCTAGTCATTGATTAAATGAGAGAAGCTCGACTCATTGAATTAACAAGTGCAGTCTTTTTCATTGAATAAATGTGTGCAGTTTGATTTACTAAAGAAATGAGTGCAGTTTGTTTCATTGAATTAATGTATGCCGTTTGATTCATTCAAACAAAGATTGAAGTTTGTTTCAATGATTAAATGAAAACAGTTTGTTTCATGAATGAATGAGTGTACTTTGATTCATTGAATGAATGAATGCAGTTAAATTCACTACATAATGTTTATTTCATTGATTCAATGAATTGCGTTTGATTCTTTGAATCAGTGTTTGAAGTTTGATTCCATGAATGAATAAAGAGCTGAATTCACTAAATAACTGATTTAAATCTGTTACATTGAATTAATGAATAACCTTTGAGTCATTCTAACAAAGATTGAAGCTGGTTTCAATGATTGAATGAAGGCAGTTTGTTTCATTGATTTTAAGCATTGAGTTCGAGTAATTGATTAAATAAGAGAAGCTCTGCTCATTGAATTTATTGGTACAGTCTGTTCCATTGAATGAATGCAAGCTGTTTGTTTCAATGAATGATTGCTAGCAGATTGTTTCATTGGATGAATGTGCTCGAGCTCGAGACATTGATTAAATGAGAGAAGCTCGGCACATTGAATTAACAGGTGCAGTGTGTTTCATTGAATGAATGTGTTCAGTTTGAGTCAATTGAGAAGTGAGTTTGTTTCATTGAATTAATGAATAACATTTGATTCATTCAGTCAATGATTGAAGTTTGATTCAATGAATGAATGGAGTTTTATTCACAAAATAAATAAGTTGAGTTTGTTCCTTTTAATTAATGAATGTTGCTTGTTTCAATCAAACAAAAATCGAAGTTATTTTCAAAGCTTGATTGAATGCAATTTTTTCCTTGAATGAATGCATTGAGCTCGAGCCATTGATTAAATGAGAGAAGCTGTGCTCATTGAATTAATAGGTGCAGTCTGTTTCATTGAATGAATATATTCAATGCAGTTTGGTTCAATAAATGATTGCTTGCAGATTATTTGATTGGATGAAAGCATTGAGCTCGAGACATTAATTAAATGAGAGAAGCTCGGCTCATTGAATAAACAGGTGCAGTCTGTTTCAGTGTATGCATGTGTGCAGTTGGGCAAGTGAGTGCAGCTTGTTTCATTGAATGAACGGCAAACGCTTTACTCATTGAATTAGCACGCACAGTCCGTTTCATTGAATCAATGAATTACGTTTGATTCTTTGAATCATTGATTGATGTTTGATTCAATAAATGAATTAATGAGTTGTATTCACTAAATAAATGAGTTAAGTTTGTTTCATTGAATTAATGTATACCTTTTGATTCATTCAAACAAAGATTGGAGTTTGTTTCATTGAATGTAAGAATTGAGCTCGAGTCATTGATTAAATGAGAGAATCTCCCTTCATTGACTTAATGGGTACAGTATGTTTCATTGAATGAATGCAACGGTTTGTTTCAATGAATGATTGCTTGCAGATTGTTTCCTTGGATGAAAGCTTTGAGAGAAGCTCGGCTCATTGAATTAACAAGTGCAGTCTGTTTCATTGAATGAATGTGTGCAGTTTGATTTACTAACAAAGTGAGCGCAGTTTGTTTCATTGAATTAATGTATGCCATTTGACTCATTCAAACAAAGATTGAAGTTTGTTTCAAAGATTGAATGAAAACAGTTTGTTTCATGAATGAATGAGTGTATTTTGATTCATTGAATGAATGAATGCAGTTGCGTTCACTAATTAAATCAGTTATGTTTGTTTCATTGATTCAATGAATTGCGTTTGATTCTTTGAAGTTTGATTCCATGAATGACTGAATGCAGTTGAATTCAGTACATAAAAGTTTGTTACATTGAATTAATGTATACCGTTTGATTCATTCAAACAAGGATTGAAGTTTGTTTCAATGAATGATTGATTGCTTTCAAATTGTTTCATTGGTTGAAAGAGATGCTCGGCTCATAGAATTAACAGGTGCAGTCAGTTTCAGTGTATGCATGTGTGCAGTTGGACTCACTAAAGAAGTGAGTACAGTTTGTTTCATTGAATTAATGTGTACCGTTAGATTCATTCAAACAAAGATTGAAGTTTGTTTCAATGATTGAATGAATGTTTCATTGAATGAAAGAATTGAACTCTAGTCATTGATTAAATGAGAGAAGCTCGACTCATTGAATTAACAAGTGCAGTCTTTTTCATTGAATAAATGTGTGCAGTTTGATTTACTAAAGAAATGAGTGCAGTTTGTTTCATTGAATTAATGTATGCCGTTTGATTCATTCAAACAAAGATTGAAGTTTGTTTCAATGATTAAATGAAAACAGTTTGTTTCATGAATGAATGAGTGTACTTTGATTCATTGAATGAATGAATGCAGTTAAATTCACTACATAATGTTTATTTCATTGATTCAATGAATTGCGTTTGATTCTTTGAATCAGTGTTTGAAGTTTGATTCCATGAATGAATAAAGAGCTGAATTCACTAAATAACTGATTTAAATCTGTTACATTGAATTAATGAATAACCTTTGAGTCATTCTAACAAAGATTGAAGCTGGTTTCAATGATTGAATGAAGGCAGTTTGTTTCATTGATTTTAAGCATTGAGTTCGAGTAATAAGAGAAGCTCTGCTCATTGAATTTATTGGTACAGTCTGTTCCATTGAATGAATGCAAGCTGTTTGTTTCAATGAATGATTGCTAGCAGATTGTTTCATTGGATGAATGTGCTCGAGCTCGAGACATTGATTAAATGAGAGAAGCTCGGCACATTGAATTAACAGGTGCAGTGTGTTTCATTGAATGAATGTGTTCAGTTTGAGTCAATTGAGAAGTGAGTTTGTTTCATTGAATTAATGAATAACATTTGATTCATTCAGTCAATGATTGAAGTTTGATTCAATGAATGAATGGAGTTTTATTCACAAAATAAATAAGTTGAGTTTGTTCCTTTTAATTAATGAATGTTGCTTGTTTCAATCAAACAAAAATCGAAGTTATTTTCAAAGCTTGATTGAATGCAATTTTTTCCTTGAATGAATGCATTGAGCTCGAGCCATTGATTAAATGAGAGAAGCTGTGCTCATTGAATTAATAGGTGCAGTCTGTTTCATTGAATGAATGTATTCAATGCAGTTTGGTTCAATGAATGATTGCTTGCAGATTATTTGATTGGATGAAAGCATTGAGCTCGAGACATTAATTAAATGAGAGAAGCTCGGCTCATTGAATAAACAGGTGCAGTCTGTTTCAGTGTATGCATGTGTGCAGTTGGGCAAGTGAGTGCAGCTTGTTTCATTGAATGAACGGCAAACGCTTTACTCATTGAATTAGCACGCACAGTCCGTTTCATTGAATCAATGAATTACGTTTGATTCTTTGAATCATTGATTGATGTTTGATTCAATAAATGAATTAATGAGTTGTATTCACTAAATAAATGAGTTAAGTTTGTTTCATTGAATTAATGTATACCTTTTGATTCATTCAAACAAAGATTGGAGTTTGTTTCATTGAATGTAAGAATTGAGCTCGAGTCATTGATTAAATGAGAGAATCTCCCTTCATTGACTTAATGGGTACAGTATGTTTCATTGAATGAATGCAACGGTTTGTTTCAATGAATGATTGCTTGCAGATTGTTTCCTTGGATGAAAGCTTTGAGAGAAGCTCGGCTCATTGAATTAACAAGTGCAGTCTGTTTCATTGAATGAATGTGTGCAGTTTGATTTACTAACAAAGTGAGCGCAGTTTGTTTCATTGAATTAATGTATGCCATTTGACTCATTCAAACAAAGATTGAAGTTTGTTTCAAAGATTGAATGAAAACAGTTTGTTTCATGAATGAATGAGTGTATTTTGATTCATTGAATGAATGAATGCAGTTGCGTTCACTAATTAAATCAGTTATGTTTGTTTCATTGATTCAATGAATTGCGTTTGATTCTTTGAAGTTTGATTCCATGAATGACTGAATGCAGTTGAATTCAGTACATAAAAGTTTGTTACATTGAATTAATGTATACCGTTTGATTCATTCAAACAAGGATTGAAGTTTGTTTCAATGAATGATTGATTGCTTTCAAATTGTTTCATTGGTTGAAAGAGATGCTCGGCTCATAGAATTAACAGGTGCAGTCAGTTTCAGTGTATGCATGTGTGCAGTTGGACTCACTAAAGAAGTGAGTACAGTTTGTTTCATTGAATTAATGTGTACCGTTAGATTCATTCAAACAAAGATTGAAGTTTGTTTCAATGATTGAATGAATGTTTCATTGAATGAAAGAATTGAACTCTAGTCATTGATTAAATGAGAGAAGCTCGACTCATTGAATTAACAAGTGCAGTCTTTTTCATTGAATAAATGTGTGCAGTTTGATTTACTAAAGAAATGAGTGCAGTTTGTTTCATTGAATTAATGTATGCCGTTTGATTCATTCAAACAAAGATTGAAGTTTGTTTCAATGATTAAATGAAAACAGTTTGTTTCATGAATGAATGAGTGTACTTTGATTCATTGAATGAATGAATGCAGTTAAATTCACTACATAATGTTTATTTCATTGATTCAATGAATTGCGTTTGATTCTTTGAATCAGTGTTTGAAGTTTGATTCCATGAATGAATAAAGAGCTGAATTCACTAAATAACTGATTTAAATCTGTTACATTGAATTAATGAATAACCTTTGAGTCATTCTAACAAAGATTGAAGCTGGTTTCAATGATTGAATGAAGGCAGTTTGTTTCATTGATTTTAAGCATTGAGTTCGAGTAATAAGAGAAGCTCTGCTCATTGAATTTATTGGTACAGTCTGTTCCATTGAATGAATGCAAGCTGTTTGTTTCAATGAATGATTGCTAGCAGATTGTTTCATTGGATGAATGTGCTCGAGCTCGAGACATTGATTAAATGAGAGAAGCTCGGCACATTGAATTAACAGGTGCAGTGTGTTTCATTGAATGAATGTGTTCAGTTTGAGTCAATTGAGAAGTGAGTTTGTTTCATTGAATTAATGAATAACATTTGATTCATTCAGTCAATGATTGAAGTTTGATTCAATGAATGAATGGAGTTTTATTCACAAAATAAATAAGTTGAGTTTGTTCCTTTTAATTAATGAATGTTGCTTGTTTCAATCAAACAAAAATCGAAGTTATTTTCAAAGCTTGATTGAATGCAATTTTTTCCTTGAATGAATGCATTGAGCTCGAGCCATTGATTAAATGAGAGAAGCTGTGCTCATTGAATTAATAGGTGCAGTCTGTTTCATTGAATGAATGTATTCAATGCAGTTTGGTTCAATGAATGATTGCTTGCAGATTATTTGATTGGATGAAAGCATTGAGCTCGAGACATTAATTAAATGAGAGAAGCTCGGCTCATTGAATAAACAGGTGCAGTCTGTTTCAGTGTATGCATGTGTGCAGTTGGGCAAGTGAGTGCAGCTTGTTTCATTGAATGAACGGCAAACGCTTTACTCATTGAATTAGCACGCACAGTCCGTTTCATTGAATCAATGAATTACGTTTGATTCTTTGAATCATTGATTGATGTTTGATTCAATAAATGAATTAATGAGTTGTATTCACTAAATAAATGAGTTAAGTTTGTTTCATTGAATTAATGTATACCTTTTGATTCATTCAAACAAAGATTGGAGTTTGTTTCATTGAATGTAAGAATTGAGCTCGAGTCATTGATTAAATGAGAGAATCTCCCTTCATTGACTTAATGGGTACAGTATGTTTCATTGAATGAATGCAACGGTTTGTTTCAATGAATGATTGCTTGCAGATTGTTTCCTTGGATGAAAGCTTTGAGAGAAGCTCGGCTCATTGAATTAACAAGTGCAGTCTGTTTCATTGAATGAATGTGTGCAGTTTGATTTACTAACAAAGTGAGCGCAGTTTGTTTCATTGAATTAATGTATGCCATTTGACTCATTCAAACAAAGATTGAAGTTTGTTTCAAAGATTGAATGAAAACAGTTTGTTTCATGAATGAATGAGTGTATTTTGATTCATTGAATGAATGAATGCAGTTGCGTTCACTAATTAAATCAGTTATGTTTGTTTCATTGATTCAATGAATTGCGTTTGATTCTTTGAAGTTTGATTCCATGAATGACTGAATGCAGTTGAATTCAGTACATAAAAGTTTGTTACATTGAATTAATGTATACCGTTTGATTCATTCAAACAAGGATTGAAGTTTGTTTCAATGAATGATTGATTGCTTTCAAATTGTTTCATTGGTTGAAAGAGATGCTCGGCTCATAGAATTAACAGGTGCAGTCAGTTTCAGTGTATGCATGTGTGCAGTTGGACTCACTAAAGAAGTGAGTACAGTTTGTTTCATTGAATTAATGTGTACCGTTAGATTCATTCAAACAAAGATTGAAGTTTGTTTCAATGATTGAATGAATGTTTCATTGAATGAAAGAATTGAACTCTAGTCATTGATTAAATGAGAGAAGCTCGACTCATTGAATTAACAAGTGCAGTCTTTTTCATTGAATAAATGTGTGCAGTTTGATTTACTAAAGAAATGAGTGCAGTTTGTTTCATTGAATTAATGTATGCCGTTTGATTCATTCAAACAAAGATTGAAGTTTGTTTCAATGATTAAATGAAAACAGTTTGTTTCATGAATGAATGAGTGTACTTTGATTCATTGAATGAATGAATGCAGTTAAATTCACTACATAATGTTTATTTCATTGATTCAATGAATTGCGTTTGATTCTTTGAATCAGTGTTTGAAGTTTGATTCCATGAATGAATAAAGAGCTGAATTCACTAAATAACTGATTTAAATCTGTTACATTGAATTAATGAATAACCTTTGAGTCATTCTAACAAAGATTGAAGCTGGTTTCAATGATTGAATGAAGGCAGTTTGTTTCATTGATTTTAAGCATTGAGTTCGAGTAATTGATTAAATAAGAGAAGCTCTGCTCATTGAATTTATTGGTACAGTCTGTTCCATTGAATGAATGCAAGCTGTTTGTTTCAATGAATGATTGCTAGCAGATTGTTTCATTGGATGAATGTGCTCGAGCTCGAGACATTGATTAAATGAGAGAAGCTCGGCACATTGAATTAACAGGTGCAGTGTGTTTCATTGAATGAATGTGTTCAGTTTGAGTCAATTGAGAAGTGAGTTTGTTTCATTGAATTAATGAATAACATTTGATTCATTCAGTCAATGATTGAAGTTTGATTCAATGAATGAATGGAGTTTTATTCACAAAATAAATAAGTTGAGTTTGTTCCTTTTAATTAATGAATGTTGCTTGTTTCAATCAAACAAAAATCGAAGTTATTTTCAAAGCTTGATTGAATGCAATTTTTTCCTTGAATGAATGCATTGAGCTCGAGCCATTGATTAAATGAGAGAAGCTGTGCTCATTGAATTAATAGGTGCAGTCTGTTTCATTGAATGAATGTATTCAATGCAGTTTGGTTCAATAAATGATTGCTTGCAGATTATTTGATTGGATGAAAGCATTGAGCTCGAGACATTAATTAAATGAGAGAAGCTCGGCTCATTGAATAAACAGGTGCAGTCTGTTTCAGTGTATGCATGTGTGCAGTTGGGCAAGTGAGTGCAGCTTGTTTCATTGAATGAACGGCAAACGCTTTACTCATTGAATTAGCACGCACAGTCCGTTTCATTGAATCAATGAATTACGTTTGATTCTTTGAATCATTGATTGATGTTTGATTCAATAAATGAATTAATGAGTTGTATTCACTAAATAAATGAGTTAAGTTTGTTTCATTGAATTAATGTATACCTTTTGATTCATTCAAACAAAGATTGGAGTTTGTTTCATTGAATGTAAGAATTGAGCTCGAGTCATTGATTAAATGAGAGAATCTCCCTTCATTGACTTAATGGGTACAGTATGTTTCATTGAATGAATGCAACGGTTTGTTTCAATGAATGATTGCTTGCAGATTGTTTCCTTGGATGAAAGCTTTGAGAGAAGCTCGGCTCATTGAATTAACAAGTGCAGTCTGTTTCATTGAATGAATGTGTGCAGTTTGATTTACTAACAAAGTGAGCGCAGTTTGTTTCATTGAATTAATGTATGCCATTTGACTCATTCAAACAAAGATTGAAGTTTGTTTCAAAGATTGAATGAAAACAGTTTGTTTCATGAATGAATGAGTGTATTTTGATTCATTGAATGAATGAATGCAGTTGCGTTCACTAATTAAATCAGTTATGTTTGTTTCATTGATTCAATGAATTGCGTTTGATTCTTTGAAGTTTGATTCCATGAATGACTGAATGCAGTTGAATTCAGTACATAAAAGTTTGTTACATTGAATTAATGTATACCGTTTGATTCATTCAAACAAGGATTGAAGTTTGTTTCAATGAATGATTGATTGCTTTCAAATTGTTTCATTGGTTGAAAGAGATGCTCGGCTCATAGAATTAACAGGTGCAGTCAGTTTCAGTGTATGCATGTGTGCAGTTGGACTCACTAAAGAAGTGAGTACAGTTTGTTTCATTGAATTAATGTGTACCGTTAGATTCATTCAAACAAAGATTGAAGTTTGTTTCAATGATTGAATGAATGTTTCATTGAATGAAAGAATTGAACTCTAGTCATTGATTAAATGAGAGAAGCTCGACTCATTGAATTAACAAGTGCAGTCTTTTTCATTGAATAAATGTGTGCAGTTTGATTTACTAAAGAAATGAGTGCAGTTTGTTTCATTGAATTAATGTATGCCGTTTGATTCATTCAAACAAAGATTGAAGTTTGTTTCAATGATTAAATGAAAACAGTTTGTTTCATGAATGAATGAGTGTACTTTGATTCATTGAATGAATGAATGCAGTTAAATTCACTACATAATGTTTATTTCATTGATTCAATGAATTGCGTTTGATTCTTTGAATCAGTGTTTGAAGTTTGATTCCATGAATGAATAAAGAGCTGAATTCACTAAATAACTGATTTAAATCTGTTACATTGAATTAATGAATAACCTTTGAGTCATTCTAACAAAGATTGAAGCTGGTTTCAATGATTGAATGAAGGCAGTTTGTTTCATTGATTTTAAGCATTGAGTTCGAGTAATTGATTAAATAAGAGAAGCTCTGCTCATTGAATTTATTGGTACAGTCTGTTCCATTGAATGAATGCAAGCTGTTTGTTTCAATGAATGATTGCTAGCAGATTGTTTCATTGGATGAATGTGCTCGAGCTCGAGACATTGATTAAATGAGAGAAGCTCGGCACATTGAATTAACAGGTGCAGTGTGTTTCATTGAATGAATGTGTTCAGTTTGAGTCAATTGAGAAGTGAGTTTGTTTCATTGAATTAATGAATAACATTTGATTCATTCAGTCAATGATTGAAGTTTGATTCAATGAATGAATGGAGTTTTATTCACAAAATAAATAAGTTGAGTTTGTTCCTTTTAATTAATGAATGTTGCTTGTTTCAATCAAACAAAAATCGAAGTTATTTTCAAAGCTTGATTGAATGCAATTTTTTCCTTGAATGAATGCATTGAGCTCGAGCCATTGATTAAATGAGAGAAGCTGTGCTCATTGAATTAATAGGTGCAGTCTGTTTCATTGAATGAATGTATTCAATGCAGTTTGGTTCAATAAATGATTGCTTGCAGATTATTTGATTGGATGAAAGCATTGAGCTCGAGACATTAATTAAATGAGAGAAGCTCGGCTCATTGAATAAACAGGTGCAGTCTGTTTCAGTGTATGCATGTGTGCAGTTGGGCAAGTGAGTGCAGCTTGTTTCATTGAATGAACGGCAAACGCTTTACTCATTGAATTAGCACGCACAGTCCGTTTCATTGAATCAATGAATTACGTTTGATTCTTTGAATCATTGATTGATGTTTGATTCAATGAATGAATTAATGAGTTGTATTCACTAAATAAATGAGTTAAGTTTGTTTCATTGAATTAATGTATACCTTTTGATTCATTCAAACAAAGATTGGAGTTTGTTTCATTGAATGTAAGAATTGAGCTCGAGTCATTGATTAAATGAGAGAATCTCCCTTCATTGACTTAATGGGTACAGTATGTTTCATTGAATGAATGCAACGGTTTGTTTCAATGAATGATTGCTTGCAGATTGTTTCCTTGGATGAAAGCTTTGAGAGAAGCTCGGCTCATTGAATTAACAAGTGCAGTCTGTTTCATTGAATGAATGTGTGCAGTTTGATTTACTAACAAAGTGAGCGCAGTTTGTTTCATTGAATTAATGTATGCCATTTGACTCATTCAAACAAAGATTGAAGTTTGTTTCAAAGATTGAATGAAAACAGTTTGTTTCATGAATGAATGAGTGTATTTTGATTCATTGAATGAATGAATGCAGTTGCGTTCACTAATTAAATCAGTTATGTTTGTTTCATTGATTCAATGAATTGCGTTTGATTCTTTGAAGTTTGATTCCATGAATGACTGAATGCAGTTGAATTCAGTACATAAAAGTTTGTTACATTGAATTAATGTATACCGTTTGATTCATTCAAACAAGGATTGAAGTTTGTTTCAATGAATGATTGATTGCTTTCAAATTGTTTCATTGGTTGAAAGAGATGCTCGGCTCATAGAATTAACAGGTGCAGTCAGTTTCAGTGTATGCATGTGTGCAGTTGGACTCACTAAAGAAGTGAGTACAGTTTGTTTCATTGAATTAATGTGTACCGTTAGATTCATTCAAACAAAGATTGAAGTTTGTTTCAATGATTGAATGAATGTTTCATTGAATGAAAGAATTGAACTCTAGTCATTGATTAAATGAGAGAAGCTCGACTCATTGAATTAACAAGTGCAGTCTTTTTCATTGAATAAATGTGTGCAGTTTGATTTACTAAAGAAATGAGTGCAGTTTGTTTCATTGAATTAATGTATGCCGTTTGATTCATTCAAACAAAGATTGAAGTTTGTTTCAATGATTAAATGAAAACAGTTTGTTTCATGAATGAATGAGTGTACTTTGATTCATTGAATGAATGAATGCAGTTAAATTCACTACATAATGTTTATTTCATTGATTCAATGAATTGCGTTTGATTCTTTGAATCAGTGTTTGAAGTTTGATTCCATGAATGAATAAAGAGCTGAATTCACTAAATAACTGATTTAAATCTGTTACATTGAATTAATGAATAACCTTTGAGTCATTCTAACAAAGATTGAAGCTGGTTTCAATGATTGAATGAAGGCAGTTTGTTTCATTGATTTTAAGCATTGAGTTCGAGTAATTGATTAAATAAGAGAAGCTCTGCTCATTGAATTTATTGGTACAGTCTGTTCCATTGAATGAATGCAAGCTGTTTGTTTCAATGAATGATTGCTAGCAGATTGTTTCATTGGATGAATGTGCTCGAGCTCGAGACATTGATTAAATGAGAGAAGCTCGGCACATTGAATTAACAGGTGCAGTGTGTTTCATTGAATGAATGTGTTCAGTTTGAGTCAATTGAGAAGTGAGTTTGTTTCATTGAATTAATGAATAACATTTGATTCATTCAGTCAATGATTGAAGTTTGATTCAATGAATGAATGGAGTTTTATTCACAAAATAAATAAGTTGAGTTTGTTCCTTTTAATTAATGAATGTTGCTTGTTTCAATCAAACAAAAATCGAAGTTATTTTCAAAGCTTGATTGAATGCAATTTTTTCCTTGAATGAATGCATTGAGCTCGAGCCATTGATTAAATGAGAGAAGCTGTGCTCATTGAATTAATAGGTGCAGTCTGTTTCATTGAATGAATGTATTCAATGCAGTTTGGATCAATGAATGATTGCTTGCAGATTATTTGATTGGATGAAAGCATTGAGCTCGAGACATTAATTAAATGAGAGAAGCTCGGCTCATTGAATAAACAGGTGCAGTCTGTTTCAGTGTATGCATGTGTGCAGTTGGGCAAGTGAGTGCAGCTTGTTTCATTGAATGAACGGCAAACGCTTTACTCATTGAATTAGCACGCACAGTCCGTTTCATTGAATCAATGAATTACGTTTGATTCTTTGAATCATTGATTGATGTTTGATTCAATAAATGAATTAATGAGTTGTATTCACTAAATAAATGAGTTAAGTTTGTTTCATTGAATTAATGTATACCTTTTGATTCATTCAAACAAAGATTGGAGTTTGTTTCATTGAATGTAAGAATTGAGCTCGAGTCATTGATTAAATGAGAGAATCTCCCTTCATTGACTTAATGGGTACAGTATGTTTCATTGAATGAATGCAACGGTTTGTTTCAATGAATGATTGCTTGCAGATTGTTTCCTTGGATGAAAGCTTTGAGAGAAGCTCGGCTCATTGAATTAACAAGTGCAGTCTGTTTCATTGAATGAATGTGTGCAGTTTGATTTACTAACAAAGTGAGCGCAGTTTGTTTCATTGAATTAATGTATGCCATTTGACTCATTCAAACAAAGATTGAAGTTTGTTTCAAAGATTGAATGAAAACAGTTTGTTTCATGAATGAATGAGTGTATTTTGATTCATTGAATGAATGAATGCAGTTGCGTTCACTAATTAAATCAGTTATGTTTGTTTCATTGATTCAATGAATTGCGTTTGATTCTTTGAAGTTTGATTCCATGAATGACTGAATGCAGTTGAATTCAGTACATAAAAGTTTGTTACATTGAATTAATGTATACCGTTTGATTCATTCAAACAAGGATTGAAGTTTGTTTCAATGAATGATTGATTGCTTTCAAATTGTTTCATTGGTTGAAAGAGATGCTCGGCTCATAGAATTAACAGGTGCAGTCAGTTTCAGTGTATGCATGTGTGCAGTTGGACTCACTAAAGAAGTGAGTACAGTTTGTTTCATTGAATTAATGTGTACCGTTAGATTCATTCAAACAAAGATTGAAGTTTGTTTCAATGATTGAATGAATGTTTCATTGAATGAAAGAATTGAACTCTAGTCATTGATTAAATGAGAGAAGCTCGACTCATTGAATTAACAAGTGCAGTCTTTTTCATTGAATAAATGTGTGCAGTTTGATTTACTAAAGAAATGAGTGCAGTTTGTTTCATTGAATTAATGTATGCCGTTTGATTCATTCAAACAAAGATTGAAGTTTGTTTCAATGATTAAATGAAAACAGTTTGTTTCATGAATGAATGAGTGTACTTTGATTCATTGAATGAATGAATGCAGTTAAATTCACTACATAATGTTTATTTCATTGATTCAATGAATTGCGTTTGATTCTTTGAATCAGTGTTTGAAGTTTGATTCCATGAATGAATAAAGAGCTGAATTCACTAAATAACTGATTTAAATCTGTTACATTGAATTAATGAATAACCTTTGAGTCATTCTAACAAAGATTGAAGCTGGTTTCAATGATTGAATGAAGGCAGTTTGTTTCATTGATTTTAAGCATTGAGTTCGAGTAATTGATTAAATAAGAGAAGCTCTGCTCATTGAATTTATTGGTACAGTCTGTTCCATTGAATGAATGCAAGCTGTTTGTTTCAATGAATGATTGCTAGCAGATTGTTTCATTGGATGAATGTGCTCGAGCTCGAGACATTGATTAAATGAGAGAAGCTCGGCACATTGAATTAACAGGTGCAGTGTGTTTCATTGAATGAATGTGTTCAGTTTGAGTCAATTGAGAAGTGAGTTTGTTTCATTGAATTAATGAATAACATTTGATTCATTCAGTCAATGATTGAAGTTTGATTCAATGAATGAATGGAGTTTTATTCACAAAATAAATAAGTTGAGTTTGTTCCTTTAAATTAATGAATGTTGCTTGTTTCAATCAAACAAAAATCGAAGTTATTTTCAAAGCTTGATTGAATGCAATTTTTTCCTTGAATGAATGCATTGAGCTCGAGCCATTGATTAAATGAGAGAAGCTGTGCTCATTGAATTAATAGGTGCAGTCTGTTTCATTGAATGAATGTATTCAATGCAGTTTGGTTCAATGAATGATTGCTTGCAGATTATTTGATTGGATGAAAGCATTGAGCTCGAGACATTAATTAAATGAGAGAAGCTCGGCTCATTGAATTAACAGGTGCAGTCTGTTTCAGTGTATGCATGTGTGCAGTTGGGCAAGTGAGTGCAGCTTGTTTCATTGAATGAACGGCAAACGCTTTACTCATTGAATTAGCACGCACAGTCCGTTTCATTGAATCAATGAATTACGTTTGATTCTTTGAATCATTGATTGATGTTTGATTCAATGAATGAATTAATGAGTTGTATTCACTAAATAAATGAGTTAAGTTTGTTTCATTGAATTAATGTATACCTTTTGAAGCATTCAAACAAAGATTGGAGTTTGGTTCATTGAATGTAAGAATTGAGCTCGAGTCATTGATTAAATGAGAGAATCTCCCTTCATTGACTTAATGGGTACAGTATGTTTCATTGAATGAATGCAACGGTTTGTTTCAATGAATGATTGCTTGCAGATTGTTTCCTTGGATGAAAGCTTTGAGAGAAGCTCGGCTCATTGAATTAACAAGTGCAGTCTGTTTCATTGAATGAATGTGTGCAGTTTGATTTACTAACAAAGTGAGCGCAGTTTGTTTCATTGAATTAATGTATGCCATTTGACTCATTCAAACAAAGATTGAAGTTTGTTTCAAAGATTGAATGAAAACAGTTTGTTTCATGAATGAATGAGTGTATTTTGATTCATTGAATGAATGAATGCAGTTGCGTTCACTAATTAAATCAGTTATGTTTGTTTCATTGATTCAATGAATTGCGTTTGATTCTTTGAAGTTTGATTCCATGAATGACTGAATGCAGTTGAATTCAGTACATAAAAGTTTGTTACATTGAATTAATGTATACCGTTTGATTCATTCAAACAAGGATTGAAGTTTGTTTCAATGAATGATTGATTGCTTTCAAATTGTTTCATTGGTTGAAAGAGATGCTCGGCTCATAGAATTAACAGGTGCAGTCAGTTTCAGTGTATGCATGTGTGCAGTTGGACTCACTAAAGAAGTGAGTACAGTTTGTTTCATTGAATTAATGTGTACCGTTTGATTCATTCAAACAAAGATTGAAGTTTGTTTCAATGATTGAATGAATGTTTCATTGAATGAAAGAATTGAACTCTAGTCATTGATTAAATGAGAGAAGCTCGACTCATTGAATTAACAAGTGCAGTCTTTTTCATTGAATAAATGTGTGCAGTTTGATTTACTAAAGAAATGAGTGCAGTTTGTTTCATTGAATTAATGTATGCCGTTTGATTCATTCAAACAAAGATTGAAGTTTGTTTCAATGATTAAATGAAAACAGTTTGTTTCATGAATGAATGAGTGTACTTTGATTCATTGAATGAATGAATGCAGTTAAATTCACTACATAATGTTTATTTCATTGATTCAATGAATTGCGTTTGATTCTTTGAATCAGTGTTTGAAGTTTGATTCCATGAATGAATAAAGAGCTGAATTCACTAAATAACTGATTTAAATCTGTTACATTGAATTAATGAATAACCTTTGAGTCATTCTAACAACGATTGAAGCTGGTTTCAATGATTGAATGAAGGCAGTTTGTTTCATTGATTTTAAGCATTGAGTTCGAGTAATTGATTAAATAAGAGAAGCTCTGCTCATTGAATTTATTGGTACAGTCTGTTCCATTGAATGAATGCAAGCTGTTTGTTTCAATGAATGATTGCTAGCAGATTGTTTCATTGGATGAATGTGCTCGAGCTCGAGACATTGATTAAATGAGAGAAGCTCGGCACATTGAATTAACAGGTGCAGTGTGTTTCATTGAATGAATGTGTTCAGTTTGAGTCAATTGAGAAGTGAGTTTGTTTCATTGAATTAATGAATAACATTTGATTCATTCAGTCAATGATTGAAGTTTGATTCAATGAATGAATGGAGTTTTATTCACAAAATAAATAAGTTGAGTTTGTTCCTTTAAATTAATGAATGTTGCTTGTTTCAATCAAACAAAAATCGAAGTTATTTTCAAAGCTTGATTGAATGCAATTTTTTCCTTGAATGAATGCATTGAGCTCGAGCCATTGATTAAATGAGAGAAGCTGTGCTCATTGAATTAATAGGTGCAGTCTGTTTCATTGAATGAATGTATTCAATGCAGTTTGGTTCAATGAATGATTGCTTGCAGATTATTTGATTGGATGAAAGCATTGAGCTCGAGACATTAATTAAATGAGAGAAGCTCGGCTCATTGAATTAACAGGTGCAGTCTGTTTCAGTGTATGCATGTGTGCAGTTGGGCAAGTGAGTGCAGCTTGTTTCATTGAATGAACGGCAAACGCTTTACTCATTGAATTAGCACGCACAGTCCGTTTCATTGAATCAATGAATTACGTTTGATTCTTTGAATCATTGATTGATGTTTGATTCAATGAATGAATTAATGAGTTGTATTCACTAAATAAATGAGTTAAGTTTGTTTCATTGAATTAATGTATACCTTTTGATTCATTCAAACAAAGATTGGAGTTTGTTTCATTGAATGTAAGAATTGAGCTCGAGTCATTGATTAAATGAGAGAATCTCCCTTCATTGACTTAATGGGTACAGTATGTTTCATTGAATGAATGCAACGGTTTGTTTCAATGAATGATTGCTTGCAGATTGTTTCCTTGGATGAAAGCTTTGAGAGAAGCTCGGCTCATTAACAAGTGCAGTCTGTTTCATTGAATGAATGTGTGCAGTTTGATTTACTAACAAAGTGAGCGCAGTTTGTTTCATTGAATTAATGTATGCCATTTGACTCATTCAAACAAAGATTGAAGTTTGTTTCAAAGATTGAATGAAAACAGTTTGTTTCATGAATGAATGAGTGTATTTTGATTCATTGAATGAATGAATGCAGTTGCGTTCACTAATTAAATCAGTTATGTTTGTTTCATTGATTCAATGAATTGCGTTTGATTCTTTGAAGTTTGATTCCATGAATGACTGAATGCAGTTGAATTCAGTACATAAAAGTTTGTTACATTGAATTAATGTATACCGTTTGATTCATTCAAACAAAGATTGAAGTTTGTTTCAATGATTAAATGAAAACAGTTTGTTTCATGAATGAATGAGTGTACTTTGATTCATTGAATGAATGAATGCATAATGTTTATTTCATTGATTCAATGAATTGCGTTTGATTCTTTGAATCAGTGTTTGAAGTTTGATTCCATGAATGAATAAAGAGCTGAATTCACTAAATAACTGATTTAAATCTGTTACATTGAATTAATGAATAACCTTTGAGTCATTCTAACAAAGATTGAAGCTGGTTTCAATGATTGAATGAAGGCAGTTTGTTTCATTGATTTTAAGCATTGAGTTCGAGTAATTGATTAAATAAGAGAAGCTCTGCTCATTGAATTTATTGGTACAGTCTGTTCCATTGAATGAATGCAAGCTGTTTGTTTCAATGAATGATTGCTAGCAGATTGTTTCATTGGATGAATGTGCTCGAGCTCGAGACATTGATTAAATGAGAGAAGCTCGGCACATTGAATTAACAGGTGCAGTGTGTTTCATTGAATGAATGTGTTCAGTTTGAGTCAATTGAGAAGTGAGTTTGTTTCATTGAATTAATGAATAACATTTGATTCATTCAGTCAATGATTGAAGTTTGATTCAATGAATGAATGGAGTTTTATTCACAAAATAAATAAGTTGAGTTTGTTCCTTTAAATTAATGAATGTTGCTTGTTTCAATCAAACAAAAATCGAAGTTATTTTCAAAGCTTGATTGAATGCAATTTTTTCCTTGAATGAATGCATTGAGCTCGAGCCATTGATTAAATGAGAGAAGCTGTGCTCATTGAATTAATAGGTGCAGTCTGTTTCATTGAATGAATGTATTCAATGCAGTTTGGTTCAATGAATGATTGCTTGCAGATTATTTGATTGGATGAAAGCATTGAGCTCGAGACATTAATTAAATGAGAGAAGCTCGGCTCATTGAATTAACAGGTGCAGTCTGTTTCAGTGTATGCATGTGTGCAGTTGGGCAAGTGAGTGCAGCTTGTTTCATTGAATGAACGGCAAACGCTTTACTCATTGAATTAGCACGCACAGTCCGTTTCATTGAATCAATGAATTACGTTTGATTCTTTGAATCATTGATTGATGTTTGATTCAATGAATGAATTAATGAGTTGTATTCACTAAATAAATGAGTTAAGTTTGTTTCATTGAATTAATGTAAGAATTGATTCATTCAAACAAAGATTGGAGTTTGTTTCATTGAATGTAAGAATTGAGCTCGAGTCATTGATTAAATGAGAGAATCTCCCTTCATTGACTTAATGGGTACAGTATGTTTCATTGAATGAATGCAACGGTTTGTTTCAATGAATGATTGCTTGCAGATTGTTTCCTTGGATGAAAGCTTTGAGAGAAGCTCGGCTCATTGAATTAACAAGTGCAGTCTGTTTCATTGAATGAATGTGTGCAGTTTGATTTACTAACAAAGTGAGCGCAGTTTGTTTCATTGAATTAATGTATGCCATTTGACTCATTCAAACAAAGATTGAAGTTTGTTTCAAAGATTGAATGAAAACAGTTTGTTTCATGAATGAATGAGTGTATTTTGATTCATTGAATGAATGAATGCAGTTGCGTTCACTAATTAAATCAGTTATGTTTGTTTCATTGATTCAATGAATTGCGTTTGATTCTTTGAAGTTTGATTCCATGAATGACTGAATGCAGTTGAATTCAGTACATAAAAGTTTGTTACATTGAATTAATGTATACCGTTTGATTCATTCAAACAAGGATTGAAGTTTGTTTCAATGAATGATTGATTGCTTTCAAATTGTTTCATTGGTTGAAAGAGATGCTCGGCTCATAGAATTAACAGGTGCAGTCAGTTTCAGTGTATGCATGTGTGCAGTTGGACTCACTAAAGAAGTGAGTACAGTTTGTTTCATTGAATTAATGTGTACCGTTAGATTCATTCAAACAAAGATTGAAGTTTGTTTCAATGATTGAATGAATGTTTCATTGAATGAAAGAATTGAACTCTAGTCATTGATTAAATGAGAGAAGCTCGACTCATTGAATTAACAAGTGCAGTCTTTTTCATTGAATAAATGTGTGCAGTTTGATTTACTAAAGAAATGAGTGCAGTTTGTTTCATTGAATTAATGTATGCCGTTTGATTCATTCAAACAAAGATTGAAGTTTGTTTCAATGATTAAATGAAAACAGTTTGTTTCATGAATGAATGAGTGTACTTTGATTCATTGAATGAATGAATGCAGTTAAATTCACTACATAATGTTTATTTCATTGATTCAATGAATTGCGTTTGATTCTTTGAATCAGTGTTTGAAGTTTGATTCCATGAATGAATAAAGAGCTGAATTCACTAAATAACTGATTTAAATCTGTTACATTGAATTAATGAATAACCTTTGAGTCATTCTAACAAAGATTGAAGCTGGTTTCAATGATTGAATGAAGGCAGTTTGTTTCATTGATTTTAAGCATTGAGTTCGAGTAATTGATTAAATAAGAGAAGCTCTGCTCATTGAATTTATTGGTACAGTCTGTTCCATTGAATGAATGCAAGCTGTTTGTTTCAATGAATGATTGCTAGCAGATTGTTTCATTGGATGAATGTGCTCGAGCTCGAGACATTGATTAAATGAGAGAAGCTCGGCACATTGAATTAACAGGTGCAGTGTGTTTCATTGAATGAATGTGTTCAGTTTGAGTCAATTGAGAAGTGAGTTTGTTTCATTGAATTAATGAATAACATTTGATTCATTCAGTCAATGATTGAAGTTTGATTCAATGAATGAATGGAGTTTTATTCACAAAATAAATAAGTTGAGTTTGTTCCTTTTAATTAATGAATGTTGCTTGTTTCAATCAAACAAAAATCGAAGTTATTTTCAAAGCTTGATTGAATGCAATTTTTTCCTTGAATGAATGCATTGAGCTCGAGCCATTGATTAAATGAGAGAAGCTGTGCTCATTGAATTAATAGGTGCAGTCTGTTTCATTGAATGAATGTATTCAATGCAGTTTGGATCAATGAATGATTGCTTGCAGATTATTTGATTGGATGAAAGCATTGAGCTCGAGACATTAATTAAATGAGAGAAGCTCGGCTCATTGAATAAACAGGTGCAGTCTGTTTCAGTGTATGCATGTGTGCAGTTGGGCAAGTGAGTGCAGCTTGTTTCATTGAATGAACGGCAAACGCTTTACTCATTGAATTAGCACGCACAGTCCGTTTCATTGAATCAATGAATTACGTTTGATTCTTTGAATCATTGATTGATGTTTGATTCAATAAATGAATTAATGAGTTGTATTCACTAAATAAATGAGTTAAGTTTGTTTCATTGAATTAATGTATACCTTTTGATTCATTCAAACAAAGATTGGAGTTTGTTTCATTGAATGTAAGAATTGAGCTCGAGTCATTGATTAAATGAGAGAATCTCCCTTCATTGACTTAATGGGTACAGTATGTTTCATTGAATGAATGCAACGGTTTGTTTCAATGAATGATTGCTTGCAGATTGTTTCCTTGGATGAAAGCTTTGAGAGAAGCTCGGCTCATTGAATTAACAAGTGCAGTCTGTTTCATTGAATGAATGTGTGCAGTTTGATTTACTAACAAAGTGAGCGCAGTTTGTTTCATTGAATTAATGTATGCCATTTGACTCATTCAAACAAAGATTGAAGTTTGTTTCAAAGATTGAATGAAAACAGTTTGTTTCATGAATGAATGAGTGTATTTTGATTCATTGAATGAATGAATGCAGTTGCGTTCACTAATTAAATCAGTTATGTTTGTTTCATTGATTCAATGAATTGCGTTTGATTCTTTGAAGTTTGATTCCATGAATGACTGAATGCAGTTGAATTCAGTACATAAAAGTTTGTTACATTGAATTAATGTATACCGTTTGATTCATTCAAACAAGGATTGAAGTTTGTTTCAATGAATGATTGATTGCTTTCAAATTGTTTCATTGGTTGAAAGAGATGCTCGGCTCATAGAATTAACAGGTGCAGTCAGTTTCAGTGTATGCATGTGTGCAGTTGGACTCACTAAAGAAGTGAGTACAGTTTGTTTCATTGAATTAATGTGTACCGTTAGATTCATTCAAACAAAGATTGAAGTTTGTTTCAATGATTGAATGAATGTTTCATTGAATGAAAGAATTGAACTCTAGTCATTGATTAAATGAGAGAAGCTCGACTCATTGAATTAACAAGTGCAGTCTTTTTCATTGAATAAATGTGTGCAGTTTGATTTACTAAAGAAATGAGTGCAGTTTGTTTCATTGAATTAATGTATGCCGTTTGATTCATTCAAACAAAGATTGAAGTTTGTTTCAATGATTAAATGAAAACAGTTTGTTTCATGAATGAATGAGTGTACTTTGATTCATTGAATGAATGAATGCAGTTAAATTCACTACATAATGTTTATTTCATTGATTCAATGAATTGCGTTTGATTCTTTGAATCAGTGTTTGAAGTTTGATTCCATGAATGAATAAAGAGCTGAATTCACTAAATAACTGATTTAAATCTGTTACATTGAATTAATGAATAACCTTTGAGTCATTCTAACAAAGATTGAAGCTGGTTTCAATGATTGAATGAAGGCAGTTTGTTTCATTGATTTTAAGCATTGAGTTCGAGTAATTGATTAAATAAGAGAAGCTCTGCTCATTGAATTTATTGGTACAGTCTGTTCCATTGAATGAATGCAAGCTGTTTGTTTCAATGAATGATTGCTAGCAGATTGTTTCATTGGATGAATGTGCTCGAGCTCGAGACATTGATTAAATGAGAGAAGCTCGGCACATTGAATTAACAGGTGCAGTGTGTTTCATTGAATGAATGTGTTCAGTTTGAGTCAATTGAGAAGTGAGTTTGTTTCATTGAATTAATGAATAACATTTGATTCATTCAGTCAATGATTGAAGTTTGATTCAATGAATGAATGGAGTTTTATTCACAAAATAAATAAGTTGAGTTTGTTCCTTTAAATTAATGAATGTTGCTTGTTTCAATCAAACAAAAATCGAAGTTATTTTCAAAGCTTGATTGAATGCAATTTTTTCCTTGAATGAATGCATTGAGCTCGAGCCATTGATTAAATGAGAGAAGCTGTGCTCATTGAATTAATAGGTGCAGTCTGTTTCATTGAATGAATGTATTCAATGCAGTTTGGTTCAATGAATGATTGCTTGCAGATTATTTGATTGGATGAAAGCATTGAGCTCGAGACATTAATTAAATGAGAGAAGCTCGGCTCATTGAATTAACAGGTGCAGTCTGTTTCAGTGTATGCATGTGTGCAGTTGGGCAAGTGAGTGCAGCTTGTTTCATTGAATGAACGGCAAACGCTTTACTCATTGAATTAGCACGCACAGTCCGTTTCATTGAATCAATGAATTACGTTTGATTCTTTGAATCATTGATTGATGTTTGATTCAATGAATGAATTAATGAGTTGTATTCACTAAATAAATGAGTTAAGTTTGTTTCATTGAATTAATGTATACCTTTTGAAGCATTCAAACAAAGATTGGAGTTTGGTTCATTGAATGTAAGAATTGAGCTCGAGTCATTGATTAAATGAGAGAATCTCCCTTCATTGACTTAATGGGTACAGTATGTTTCATTGAATGAATGCAACGGTTTGTTTCAATGAATGATTGCTTGCAGATTGTTTCCTTGGATGAAAGCTTTGAGAGAAGCTCGGCTCATTGAATTAACAAGTGCAGTCTGTTTCATTGAATGAATGTGTGCAGTTTGATTTACTAACAAAGTGAGCGCAGTTTGTTTCATTGAATTAATGTATGCCATTTGACTCATTCAAACAAAGATTGAAGTTTGTTTCAAAGATTGAATGAAAACAGTTTGTTTCATGAATGAATGAGTGTATTTTGATTCATTGAATGAATGAATGCAGTTGCGTTCACTAATTAAATCAGTTATGTTTGTTTCATTGATTCAATGAATTGCGTTTGATTCTTTGAAGTTTGATTCCATGAATGACTGAATGCAGTTGAATTCAGTACATAAAAGTTTGTTACATTGAATTAATGTATACCGTTTGATTCATTCAAACAAGGATTGAAGTTTGTTTCAATGAATGATTGATTGCTTTCAAATTGTTTCATTGGTTGAAAGAGATGCTCGGCTCATAGAATTAACAGGTGCAGTCAGTTTCAGTGTATGCATGTGTGCAGTTGGACTCACTAAAGAAGTGAGTACAGTTTGTTTCATTGAATTAATGTGTACCGTTTGATTCATTCAAACAAAGATTGAAGTTTGTTTCAATGATTGAATGAATGTTTCATTGAATGAAAGAATTGAACTCTAGTCATTGATTAAATGAGAGAAGCTCGACTCATTGAATTAACAAGTGCAGTCTTTTTCATTGAATAAATGTGTGCAGTTTGATTTACTAAAGAAATGAGTGCAGTTTGTTTCATTGAATTAATGTATGCCGTTTGATTCATTCAAACAAAGATTGAAGTTTGTTTCAATGATTAAATGAAAACAGTTTGTTTCATGAATGAATGAGTGTACTTTGATTCATTGAATGAATGAATGCAGTTAAATTCACTACATAATGTTTATTTCATTGATTCAATGAATTGCGTTTGATTCTTTGAATCAGTGTTTGAAGTTTGATTCCATGAATGAATAAAGAGCTGAATTCACTAAATAACTGATTTAAATCTGTTACATTGAATTAATGAATAACCTTTGAGTCATTCTAACAACGATTGAAGCTGGTTTCAATGATTGAATGAAGGCAGTTTGTTTCATTGATTTTAAGCATTGAGTTCGAGTAATTGATTAAATAAGAGAAGCTCTGCTCATTGAATTTATTGGTACAGTCTGTTCCATTGAATGAATGCAAGCTGTTTGTTTCAATGAATGATTGCTAGCAGATTGTTTCATTGGATGAATGTGCTCGAGCTCGAGACATTGATTAAATGAGAGAAGCTCGGCACATTGAATTAACAGGTGCAGTGTGTTTCATTGAATGAATGTGTTCAGTTTGAGTCAATTGAGAAGTGAGTTTGTTTCATTGAATTAATGAATAACATTTGATTCATTCAGTCAATGATTGAAGTTTGATTCAATGAATGAATGGAGTTTTATTCACAAAATAAATAAGTTGAGTTTGTTCCTTTAAATTAATGAATGTTGCTTGTTTCAATCAAACAAAAATCGAAGTTATTTTCAAAGCTTGATTGAATGCAATTTTTTCCTTGAATGAATGCATTGAGCTCGAGCCATTGATTAAATGAGAGAAGCTGTGCTCATTGAATTAATAGGTGCAGTCTGTTTCATTGAATGAATGTATTCAATGCAGTTTGGTTCAATGAATGATTGCTTGCAGATTATTTGATTGGATGAAAGCATTGAGCTCGAGACATTAATTAAATGAGAGAAGCTCGGCTCATTGAATTAACAGGTGCAGTCTGTTTCAGTGTATGCATGTGTGCAGTTGGGCAAGTGAGTGCAGCTTGTTTCATTGAATGAACGGCAAACGCTTTACTCATTGAATTAGCACGCACAGTCCGTTTCATTGAATCAATGAATTACGTTTGATTCTTTGAATCATTGATTGATGTTTGATTCAATGAATGAATTAATGAGTTGTATTCACTAAATAAATGAGTTAAGTTTGTTTCATTGAATTAATGTATACCTTTTGATTCATTCAAACAAAGATTGGAGTTTGTTTCATTGAATGTAAGAATTGAGCTCGAGTCATTGATTAAATGAGAGAATCTCCCTTCATTGACTTAATGGGTACAGTATGTTTCATTGAATGAATGCAACGGTTTGTTTCAATGAATGATTGCTTGCAGATTGTTTCCTTGGATGAAAGCTTTGAGAGAAGCTCGGCTCATTAACAAGTGCAGTCTGTTTCATTGAATGAATGTGTGCAGTTTGATTTACTAACAAAGTGAGCGCAGTTTGTTTCATTGAATTAATGTATGCCATTTGACTCATTCAAACAAAGATTGAAGTTTGTTTCAAAGATTGAATGAAAACAGTTTGTTTCATGAATGAATGAGTGTATTTTGATTCATTGAATGAATGAATGCAGTTGCGTTCACTAATTAAATCAGTTATGTTTGTTTCATTGATTCAATGAATTGCGTTTGATTCTTTGAAGTTTGATTCCATGAATGACTGAATGCAGTTGAATTCAGTACATAAAAGTTTGTTACATTGAATTAATGTATACCGTTTGATTCATTCAAACAAAGATTGAAGTTTGTTTCAATGATTAAATGAAAACAGTTTGTTTCATGAATGAATGAGTGTACTTTGATTCATTGAATGAATGAATGCATAATGTTTATTTCATTGATTCAATGAATTGCGTTTGATTCTTTGAATCAGTGTTTGAAGTTTGATTCCATGAATGAATAAAGAGCTGAATTCACTAAATAACTGATTTAAATCTGTTACATTGAATTAATGAATAACCTTTGAGTCATTCTAACAAAGATTGAAGCTGGTTTCAATGATTGAATGAAGGCAGTTTGTTTCATTGATTTTAAGCATTGAGTTCGAGTAATTGATTAAATAAGAGAAGCTCTGCTCATTGAATTTATTGGTACAGTCTGTTCCATTGAATGAATGCAAGCTGTTTGTTTCAATGAATGATTGCTAGCAGATTGTTTCATTGGATGAATGTGCTCGAGCTCGAGACATTGATTAAATGAGAGAAGCTCGGCACATTGAATTAACAGGTGCAGTGTGTTTCATTGAATGAATGTGTTCAGTTTGAGTCAATTGAGAAGTGAGTTTGTTTCATTGAATTAATGAATAACATTTGATTCATTCAGTCAATGATTGAAGTTTGATTCAATGAATGAATGGAGTTTTATTCACAAAATAAATAAGTTGAGTTTGTTCCTTTAAATTAATGAATGTTGCTTGTTTCAATCAAACAAAAATCGAAGTTATTTTCAAAGCTTGATTGAATGCAATTTTTTCCTTGAATGAATGCATTGAGCTCGAGCCATTGATTAAATGAGAGAAGCTGTGCTCATTGAATTAATAGGTGCAGTCTGTTTCATTGAATGAATGTATTCAATGCAGTTTGGTTCAATGAATGATTGCTTGCAGATTATTTGATTGGATGAAAGCATTGAGCTCGAGACATTAATTAAATGAGAGAAGCTCGGCTCATTGAATTAACAGGTGCAGTCTGTTTCAGTGTATGCATGTGTGCAGTTGGGCAAGTGAGTGCAGCTTGTTTCATTGAATGAACGGCAAACGCTTTACTCATTGAATTAGCACGCACAGTCCGTTTCATTGAATCAATGAATTACGTTTGATTCTTTGAATCATTGATTGATGTTTGATTCAATGAATGAATTAATGAGTTGTATTCACTAAATAAATGAGTTAAGTTTGTTTCATTGAATTAATGTATACCTTTTGATTCATTCAAACAAAGATTGGAGTTTGTTTCATTGAATGTAAGAATTGAGCTCGAGTCATTGATTAAATGAGAGAATCTCCCTTCATTGACTTAATGGGTACAGTATGTTTCATTGAATGAATGCAACGGTTTGTTTCAATGAATGATTGCTTGCAGATTGTTTCCTTGGATGAAAGCTTTGAGAGAAGCTCGGCTCATTGAATTAACAAGTGCAGTCTGTTTCATTGAATGAATGTGTGCAGTTTGATTTACTAACAAAGTGAGCGCAGTTTGTTTCATTGAATTAATGTATGCCATTTGACTCATTCAAACAAAGATTGAAGTTTGTTTCAAAGATTGAATGAAAACAGTTTGTTTCATGAATGAATGAGTGTATTTTGATTCATTGAATGAATGAATGCAGTTGCGTTCACTAATTAAATCAGTTATGTTTGTTTCATTGATTCAATGAATTGCGTTTGATTCTTTGAAGTTTGATTCCATGAATGACTGAATGCAGTTGAATTCAGTACATAAAAGTTTGTTACATTGAATTAATGTATACCGTTTGATTCATTCAAACAAGGATTGAAGTTTGTTTCAATGAATGATTGATTGCTTTCAAATTGTTTCATTGGTTGAAAGAGATGCTCGGCTCATAGAATTAACAGGTGCAGTCAGTTTCAGTGTATGCATGTGTGCAGTTGGACTCACTAAAGAAGTGAGTACAGTTTGTTTCATTGAATTAATGTGTACCGTTTGATTCATTCAAACAAAGATTGAAGTTTGTTTCAATGATTGAATGAATGTTTCATTGAATGAAAGAATTGAACTCTAGTCATTGATTAAATGAGAGAAGCTCGACTCATTGAATTAACAAGTGCAGTCTTTTTCATTGAATAAATGTGTGCAGTTTGATTTACTAAAGAAATGAGTGCAGTTTGTTTCATTGAATTAATGTATGCCGTTTGATTCATTCAAACAAAGATTGAAGTTTGTTTCAATGATTAAATGAAAACAGTTTGTTTCATGAATGAATGAGTGTACTTTGATTCATTGAATGAATGAATGCAGTTAAATTCACTACATAATGTTTATTTCATTGATTCAATGAATTGCGTTTGATTCTTTGAATCAGTGTTTGAAGTTTGATTCCATGAATGAATAAAGAGCTGAATTCACTAAATAACTGATTTAAATCTGTTACATTGAATTAATGAATAACCTTTGAGTCATTCTAACAAAGATTGAAGCTGGTTTCAATGATTGAATGAAGGCAGTTTGTTTCATTGATTTTAAGCATTGAGTTCGAGTAATTGATTAAATAAGAGAAGCTCTGCTCATTGAATTTATTGGTACAGTCTGTTCCATTGAATGAATGCAAGCTGTTTGTTTCAATGAATGATTGCTAGCAGATTGTTTCATTGGATGAATGTGCTCGAGCTCGAGACATTGATTAAATGAGAGAAGCTCGGCACATTGAATTAACAGGTGCAGTGTGTTTCATGGAATGAATGTGTTCAGTTTGAGTCAATTGAGAAGTGAGTTTGTTTCATTGAATTAATGAATAACATTTGATTCATTCAGTCAATGATTGAAGTTTGATTCAATGAATGAATGGAGTTTTATTCACAAAATAAATAAGTTGAGTTTGTTCCTTTAAATTAATGAATGTTGCTTGTTTCAATCAAACAAAAATCGAAGTTATTTTCAAAGCTTGATTGAATGCAATTTTTTCCTTGAATGAATGCATTGAGCTCGAGCCATTGATTAAATGAGAGAAGCTGTGCTCATTGAATTAATAGGTGCAGTCTGTTTCATTGAATGAATGTATTCAATGCAGTTTGGTTCAATGAATGATTGCTTGCAGATTATTTGATTGGATGAAAGCATTGAGCTCGAGACATTAATTAAATGAGAGAAGCTCGGCTCATTGAATTAACAGGTGCAGTCTGTTTCAGTGTATGCATGTGTGCAGTTGGGCAAGTGAGTGCAGCTTGTTTCATTGAATGAACGGCAAACGCTTTACTCATTGAATTAGCACGCACAGTCCGTTTCATTGAATCAATGAATTACGTTTGATTCTTTGAATCATTGATTGATGTTTGATTCAATGAATGAATTAATGAGTTGTATTCACTAAATAAATGAGTTAAGTTTGTTTCATTGAATTAATGTATACCTTTTGATTCATTCAAACAAAGATTGGAGTTTGTTTCATTGAATGTAAGAATTGAGCTCGAGTCATTGATTAAATGAGAGAATCTCCCTTCATTGACTTAATGGGTACAGTATGTTTCATTGAATGAATGCAACGGTTTGTTTCAATGAATGATTGCTTGCAGATTGTTTCCTTGGATGAAAGCTTTGAGAGAAGCTCGGCTCATTGAATTAACAAGTGCAGTCTGTTTCATTGAATGAATGTGTGCAGTTTGATTTACTAACAAAGTGAGCGCAGTTTGTTTCATTGAATTAATGTATGCCATTTGACTCATTCAAACAAAGATTGAAGTTTGTTTCAAAGATTGAATGAAAACAGTTTGTTTCATGAATGAATGAGTGTATTTTGATTCATTGAATGAATGAATGCAGTTGCGTTCACTAATTAAATCAGTTATGTTTGTTTCATTGATTCAATGAATTGCGTTTGATTCTTTGAAGTTTGATTCCATGAATGACTGAATGCAGTTGAATTCAGTACATAAAAGTTTGTTACATTGAATTAATGTATACCGTTTGATTCATTCAAACAAGGATTGAAGTTTGTTTCAATGAATGATTGATTGCTTTCAAATTGTTTCATTGGTTGAAAGAGATGCTCGGCTCATAGAATTAACAGGTGCAGTCAGTTTCAGTGTATGCATGTGTGCAGTTGGACTCACTAAAGAAGTGAGTACAGTTTGTTTCATTGAATTAATGTGTACCGTTTGATTCATTCAAACAAAGATTGAAGTTTGTTTCAATGATTGAATGAATGTTTCATTGAATGAAAGAATTGAACTCTAGTCATTGATTAAATGAGAGAAGCTCGACTCATTGAATTAACAAGTGCAGTCTTTTTCATTGTATAAATGTGTGCAGCTTGATTTACTAAAGAAATGAGTGCAGTTTGTTTCATTGAATTAATGTATGCCGTTTGATTCATTCAAACAAAGATTGAAGTTTGTTTCAATGATTAAATGAAAACAGTTTGTTTCATGAATGAATGAGTGTACTTTGATTCATTGAATGAATGAATGCAGTTAAATTCACTACATAATGTTTATTTCATTGATTCAATGAATTGCGTTTGATTCTTTGAATCAGTGTTTGAAGTTTGATTCCATGAATGAATAAAGAGCTGAATTCACTAAATAACTGATTTAAATCTGTTACATTGAATTAATGAATAACCTTTGAGTCATTCTAACAAAGATTGAAGCTGGTTTCAATGATTGAATGAAGGCAGTTTGTTTCATTGATTTTAAGCATTGAGTTCGAGTAATTGATTAAATAAGAGAAGCTCTGCTCATTGAATTTATTGGTACAGTCTGTTCCATTGAATGAATGCAAGCTGTTTGTTTCAATGAATGATTGCTAGCAGATTGTTTCATTGGATGAATGTGCTCGAGCTCGAGACATTGATTAAATGAGAGAAGCTCGGCACATTGAATTAACAGGTGCAGTGTGTTTCATTGAATGAATGTGTTCAGTTTGAGTCAATTGAGAAGTGAGTTTGTTTCATTGAATTAATGAATAACATTTGATTCATTCAGTCAATGATTGAAGTTTGATTCAATGAATGAATGGAGTTTTATTCACAAAATAAATAAGTTGAGTTTGTTCCTTTAAATTAATGAATGTTGCTTGTTTCAATCAAACAAAAATCGAAGTTATTTTCAAAGCTTGATTGAATGCAATTTTTTCCTTGAATGAATGCATTGAGCTCGAGCCATTGATTAAATGAGAGAAGCTGTGCTCATTGAATTAATAGGTGCAGTCTGTTTCATTGAATGAATGTATTCAATGCAGTTTGGTTCAATGAATGATTGCTTGCAGATTATTTGATTGGATGAAAGCATTGAGCTCGAGACATTAATTAAATGAGAGAAGCTCGGCTCATTGAATTAACAGGTGCAGTCTGTTTCAGTGTATGCATGTGTGCAGTTGGGCAAGTGAGTGCAGCTTGTTTCATTGAATGAACGGCAAACGCTTTACTCATTGAATTAGCACGCACAGTCCGTTTCATTGAATCAATGAATTACGTTTGATTCTTTGAATCATTGATTGATGTTTGATTCAATGAATGAATTAATGAGTTGTATTCACTAAATAAATGAGTTAAGTTTGTTTCATTGAATTAATGTATACCTTTTGATTCATTCAAACAAAGATTGGAGTTTGTTTCATTGAATGTAAGAATTGAGCTCGAGTCATTGATTAAATGAGAGAATCTCCCTTCATTGACTTAATGGGTACAGTATGTTTCATTGAATGAATGCAACGGTTTGTTTCAATGAATGATTGCTTGCAGATTGTTTCCTTGGATGAAAGCTTTGAGAGAAGCTCGGCTCATTGAATTAACAAGTGCAGTCTGTTTCATTGAATGAATGTGTGCAGTTTGATTTACTAACAAAGTGAGCGCAGTTTGTTTCATTGAATTAATGTATGCCATTTGACTCATTCAAACAAAGATTGAAGTTTGTTTCAAAGATTGAATGAAAACAGTTTGTTTCATGAATGAATGAGTGTATTTTGATTCATTGAATGAATGAATGCAGTTGCGTTCACTAATTAAATCAGTTATGTTTGTTTCATTGATTCAATGAATTGCGTTTGATTCTTTGAAGTTTGATTCCATGAATGACTGAATGCAGTTGAATTCAGTACATAAAAGTTTGTTACATTGAATTAATGTATACCGTTTGATTCATTCAAACAAGGATTGAAGTTTGTTTCAATGAATGATTGATTGCTTTCAAATTGTTTCATTGGTTGAAAGAGATGCTCGGCTCATAGAATTAACAGGTGCAGTCAGTTTCAGTGTATGCATGTGTGCAGTTGGACTCACTAAAGAAGTGAGTACAGTTTGTTTCATTGAATTAATGTGTACCGTTTGATTCATTCAAACAAAGATTGAAGTTTGTTTCAATGATTGAATGAATGTTTCATTGAATGAAAGAATTGAACTCTAGTCATTGATTAAATGAGAGAAGCTCGACTCATTGAATTAACAAGTGCAGTCTTTTTCATTGAATAAATGTGTGCAGTTTGATTTACTAAAGAAATGAGTGCAGTTTGTTTCATTGAATTAATGTATGCCGTTTGATTCATTCAAACAAAGATTGAAGTTTGTTTCAATGATTAAATGAAAACAGTTTGTTTCATGAATGAATGAGTGTACTTTGATTCATTGAATGAATGAATGCAGTTAAATTCACTACATAATGTTTATTTCATTGATTCAATGAATTGCGTTTGATTCTTTGAATCAGTGTTTGAAGTTTGATTCCATGAATGAATAAAGAGCTGAATTCACTAAATAACTGATTTAAATCTGTTACATTGAATTAATGAATAACCTTTGAGTCATTCTAACAACGATTGAAGCTGGTTTCAATGATTGAATGAAGGCAGTTTGTTTCATTGATTTTAAGCATTGAGTTCGAGTAATTGATTAAATAAGAGAAGCTCTGCTCATTGAATTTATTGGTACAGTCTGTTCCATTGAATGAATGCAAGCTGTTTGTTTCAATGAATGATTGCTAGCAGATTGTTTCATTGGATGAAAGCTTTGAGCTCGAGACATTGATTAAATGAGAGAAGCTCGGCACATTGAATTAACAGGTGCAGTGTGTTTCATTGAATGAATGTGTTCAGTTTGAGTCAATTGAGAAGTGAGTTTGTTTCATTGAATTAATGAATAACATTTGATTCATTCAGTCAATGATTGAAGTTTGATTCAATGAATGAATGGAGTTTTATTCACAAAATAAATAAGTTGAGTTTGTTCCTTTAAATTAATGAATGTTGCTTGTTTCAATCAAACAAAAATCGAAGTTATTTTCAAAGCTTGATTGAATGCAATTTTTTCCTTGAATGAATGCATTGAGCTCGAGCCATTGATTAAATGAGAGAAGCTGTGCTCATTGAATTAATAGGTGCAGTCTGTTTCATTGAATGAATGTATTCAATGCAGTTTGGTTCAATGAATGATTGCTTGCAGATTATTTGATTGGATGAAAGCATTGAGCTCGAGACATTAATTAAATGAGAGAAGCTCGGCTCATTGAATTAACAGGTGCAGTCTGTTTCAGTGTATGCATGTGTGCAGTTGGGCAAGTGAGTGCAGCTTGTTTCATTGAATGAACGGCAAACGCTTTACTCATTGAATTAGCACGCACAGTCCGTTTCATTGAATCAATGAATTACGTTTGATTCTTTGAATCATTGATTGATGTTTGATTCAATGAATGAATTAATGAGTTGTATTCACTAAATAAATGAGTTAAGTTTGTTTCATTGAATTAATGTATACCTTTTGATTCATTCAAACAAAGATTGGAGTTTGTTTCATTGAATGTAAGAATTGAGCTCGAGTCATTGATTAAATGAGAGAATCTCCCTTCATTGACTTAATGGGTACAGTATGTTTCATTGAATGAATGCAACGGTTTGTTTCAATGAATGATTGCTTGCAGATTGTTTCCTTGGATGAAAGCTTTGAGAGAAGCTCGGCTCATTGAATTAACAAGTGCAGTCTGTTTCATTGAATGAATGTGTGCAGTTTGATTTACTAACAAAGTGAGCGCAGTTTGTTTCATTGAATTAATGTATGCCATTTGACTCATTCAAACAAAGATTGAAGTTTGTTTCAAAGATTGAATGAAAACAGTTTGTTTCATGAATGAATGAGTGTATTTTGATTCATTGAATGAATGAATGCAGTTGCGTTCACTAATTAAATCAGTTATGTTTGTTTCATTGATTCAATGAATTGCGTTTGATTCTTTGAAGTTTGATTCCATGAATGACTGAATGCAGTTGAATTCAGTACATAAAAGTTTGTTACATTGAATTAATGTATACCGTTTGATTCATTCAAACAAGGATTGAAGTTTGTTTCAATGAATGATTGATTGCTTTCAAATTGTTTCATTGGTTGAAAGAGATGCTCGGCTCATAGAATTAACAGGTGCAGTCAGTTTCAGTGTATGCATGTGTGCAGTTGGACTCACTAAAGAAGTGAGTACAGTTTGTTTCATTGAATTAATGTGTACCGTTTGATTCATTCAAACAAAGATTGAAGTTTGTTTCAATGATTGAATGAATGTTTCATTGAATGAAAGAATTGAACTCTAGTCATTGATTAAATGAGAGAAGCTCGACTCATTGAATTAACAAGTGCAGTCTTTTTCATTGTATAAATGTGTGCAGCTTGATTTACTAAAGAAATGAGTGCAGTTTGTTTCATTGAATTAATGTATGCCGTTTGATTCATTCAAACAAAGATTGAAGTTTGTTTCAATGATTAAATGAAAACAGTTTGTTTCATGAATGAATGAGTGTACTTTGATTCATTGAATGAATGAATGCAGTTAAATTCACTACATAATGTTTATTTCATTGATTCAATGAATTGCGTTTGATTCTTTGAATCAGTGTTTGAAGTTTGATTCCATGAATGAATAAAGAGCTGAATTCACTAAATAACTGATTTAAATCTGTTACATTGAATTAATGAATAACCTTTGAGTCATTCTAACAAAGATTGAAGCTGGTTTCAATGATTGAATGAAGGCAGTTTGTTTCATTGATTTTAAGCATTGAGTTCGAGTAATTGATTAAATAAGAGAAGCTCTGCTCATTGAATTTATTGGTACAGTCTGTTCCATTGAATGAATGCAAGCTGTTTGTTTCAATGAATGATTGCTAGCAGATTGTTTCATTGGATGAATGTGCTCGAGCTCGAGACATTGATTAAATGAGAGAAGCTCGGCACATTGAATTAACAGGTGCAGTGTGTTTCATTGAATGAATGTGTTCAGTTTGAGTCAATTGAGAAGTGAGTTTGTTTCATTGAATTAATGAATAACATTTGATTCATTCAGTCAATGATTGAAGTTTGATTCAATGAATGAATGGAGTTTTATTCACAAAATAAATAAGTTGAGTTTGTTCCTTTAAATTAATGAATGTTGCTTGTTTCAATCAAACAAAAATCGAAGTTATTTTCAAAGCTTGATTGAATGCAATTTTTTCCTTGAATGAATGCATTGAGCTCGAGCCATTGATTAAATGAGAGAAGCTGTGCTCATTGAATTAATAGGTGCAGTCTGTTTCATTGAATGAATGTATTCAATGCAGTTTGGTTCAATGAATGATTGCTTGCAGATTATTTGATTGGATGAAAGCATTGAGCTCGAGACATTAATTAAATGAGAGAAGCTCGGCTCATTGAATTAACAGGTGCAGTCTGTTTCAGTGTATGCATGTGTGCAGTTGGGCAAGTGAGTGCAGCTTGTTTCATTGAATGAACGGCAAACGCTTTACTCATTGAATTAGCACGCACAGTCCGTTTCATTGAATCAATGAATTACGTTTGATTCTTTGAATCATTGATTGATGTTTGATTCAATGAATGAATTAATGAGTTGTATTCACTAAATAAATGAGTTAAGTTTGTTTCATTGAATTAATGTATACCTTTTGATTCATTCAAACAAAGATTGGAGTTTGTTTCATTGAATGTAAGAATTGAGCTCGAGTCATTGATTAAATGAGAGAATCTCCCTTCATTGACTTAATGGGTACAGTATGTTTCATTGAATGAATGCAACGGTTTGTTTCAATGAATGATTGCTTGCAGATTGTTTCCTTGGATGAAAGCTTTGAGAGAAGCTCGGCTCATTGAATTAACAAGTGCAGTCTGTTTCATTGAATGAATGTGTGCAGTTTGATTTACTAACAAAGTGAGCGCAGTTTGTTTCATTGAATTAATGTATGCCATTTGACTCATTCAAACAAAGATTGAAGTTTGTTTCAAAGATTGAATGAAAACAGTTTGTTTCATGAATGAATGAGTGTATTTTGATTCATTGAATGAATGAATGCAGTTGCGTTCACTAATTAAATCAGTTATGTTTGTTTCATTGATTCAATGAATTGCGTTTGATTCTTTGAAGTTTGATTCCATGAATGACTGAATGCAGTTGAATTCAGTACATAAAAGTTTGTTACATTGAATTAATGTATACCGTTTGATTCATTCAAACAAGGATTGAAGTTTGTTTCAATGAATGATTGATTGCTTTCAAATTGTTTCATTGGTTGAAAGAGATGCTCGGCTCATAGAATTAACAGGTGCAGTCAGTTTCAGTGTATGCATGTGTGCAGTTGGACTCACTAAAGAAGTGAGTACAGTTTGTTTCATTGAATTAATGTGTACCGTTTGATTCATTCAAACAAAGATTGAAGTTTGTTTCAATGATTGAATGAATGTTTCATTGAATGAAAGAATTGAACTCTAGTCATTGATTAAATGAGAGAAGCTCGACTCATTGAATTAACAAGTGCAGTCTTTTTCATTGAATAAATGTGTGCAGTTTGATTTACTAAAGAAATGAGTGCAGTTTGTTTCATTGAATTAATGTATGCCGTTTGATTCATTCAAACAAAGATTGAAGTTTGTTTCAATGATTAAATGAAAACAGTTTGTTTCATGAATGAATGAGTGTACTTTGATTCATTGAATGAATGAATGCAGTTAAATTCACTACATAATGTTTATTTCATTGATTCAATGAATTGCGTTTGATTCTTTGAATCAGTGTTTGAAGTTTGATTCCATGAATGAATAAAGAGCTGAATTCACTAAATAACTGATTTAAATCTGTTACATTGAATTAATGAATAACCTTTGAGTCATTCTAACAACGATTGAAGCTGGTTTCAATGATTGAATGAAGGCAGTTTGTTTCATTGATTTTAAGCATTGAGTTCGAGTAATTGATTAAATAAGAGAAGCTCTGCTCATTGAATTTATTGGTACAGTCTGTTCCATTGAATGAATGCAAGCTGTTTGTTTCAATGAATGATTGCTAGCAGATTGTTTCATTGGATGAAAGCTTTGAGCTCGAGACATTGATTAAATGAGAGAAGCTCGGCACATTGAATTAACAGGTGCAGTGTGTTTCATTGAATGAATGTGTTCAGTTTGAGTCAATTGAGAAGTGAGTTTGTTTCATTGAATTAATGAATAACATTTGATTCATTCAGTCAATGATTGAAGTTTGATTCAATGAATGAATGGAGTTTTATTCACAAAATAAATAAGTTGAGTTTGTTCCTTTAAATTAATGAATGTTGCTTGTTTCAATCAAACAAAAATCGAAGTTATTTTCAAAGCTTAATTGAATGCAATTTTTTCCTTGAATGAATGCATTGAGCTCGAGCCATTGATTAAATGAGAGAAGCTGTGCTCATTGAATTAATAGGTGCAGTCTGTTTCATTGAATGAATGTATTCAATGCAGTTTGGTTCAATGAATGATTGCTTGCAGATTATTTGATTGGATGAAAGCATTGAGCTCGAGACATTAATTAAATGAGAGAAGCTCGGCTCATTGAATTAACAGGTGCAGTCTGTTTCAGTGTATGCATGTGTGCAGTTGGGCAAGTGAGTGCAGCTTGTTTCATTGAATGAACGGCAAACGCTTTACTCATTGAATTAGCACGCACAGTCCGTTTCATTGAATCAATGAATTACGTTTGATTCTTTGAATCATTGATTGATGTTTGATTCAATGAATGAATTAATGAGTTGTATTCACTAAATAAATGAGTTAAGTTTGTTTCATTGAATTAATGTATACCTTTTGATTCATTCAAACAAAGATTGGAGTTTGTTTCATTGAATGTAAGAATTGAGCTCGAGTCATTGATTAAATGAGAGAATCTCCCTTCATTGACTTAATGGGTACAGTATGTTTCATTGAATGAATGCAACGGTTTGTTTCAATGAATGATTGCTTGCAGATTGTTTCCTTGGATGAAAGCTTTGAGAGAAGCTCGGCTCATTGAATTAACAAGTGCAGTCTGTTTCATTGAATGAATGTGTGCAGTTTGATTTACTAACAAAGTGAGCGCAGTTTGTTTCATTGAATTAATGTATGCCATTTGACTCATTCAAACAAAGATTGAAGTTTGTTTCAAAGATTGAATGAAAACAGTTTGTTTCATGAATGAATGAGTGTATTTTGATTCATTGAATGAATGAATGCAGTTGCGTTCACTAATTAAATCAGTTATGTTTGTTTCATTGATTCAATGAATTGCGTTTGATTCTTTGAAGTTTGATTCCATGAATGACTGAATGCAGTTGAATTCAGTACATAAAAGTTTGTTACATTGAATTAATGTATACCGTTTGATTCATTCAAACAAGGATTGAAGTTTGTTTCAATGAATGATTGATTGCTTTCAAATTGTTTCATTGGTTGAAAGAGATGCTCGGCTCATAGAATTAACAGGTGCAGTCAGTTTCAGTGTATGCATGTGTGCAGTTGGACTCACTAAAGAAGTGAGTACAGTTTGTTTCATTGAATTAATGTGTACCGTTTGATTCATTCAAACAAAGATTGAAGTTTGTTTCAATGATTGAATGAATGTTTCATTGAATGAAAGAATTGAACTCTAGTCATTGATTAAATGAGAGAAGCTCGACTCATTGAATTAACAAGTGCAGTCTTTTTCATTGAATAAATGTGTGCAGTTTGATTTACTAAAGAAATGAGTGCAGTTTGTTTCATTGAATTAATGTATGCCGTTTGATTCATTCAAACAAAGATTGAAGTTTGTTTCAATGATTAAATGAAAACAGTTTGTTTCATGAATGAATGAGTGTACTTTGATTCATTGAATGAATGAATGCAGTTAAATTCACTACATAATGTTTATTTCATTGATTCAATGAATTGCGTTTGATTCTTTGAATCAGTGTTTGAAGTTTGATTCCATGAATGAATAAAGAGCTGAATTCACTAAATAACTGATTTAAATCTGTTACATTGAATTAATGAATAACCTTTGAGTCATTCTAACAACGATTGAAGCTGGTTTCAATGATTGAATGAAGGCAGTTTGTTTCATTGATTTTAAGCATTGAGTTCGAGTAATTGATTAAATAAGAGAAGCTCTGCTCATTGAATTTATTGGTACAGTCTGTTCCATTGAATGAATGCAAGCTGTTTGTTTCAATGAATGATTGCTAGCAGATTGTTTCATTGGATGAAAGCTTTGAGCTCGAGACATTGATTAAATGAGAGAAGCTCGGCACATTGAATTAACAGGTGCAGTGTGTTTCATTGAATGAATGTGTTCAGTTTGAGTCAATTGAGAAGTGAGTTTGTTTCATTGAATTAATGAATAACATTTGATTCATTCAGTCAATGATTGAAGTTTGATTCAATGAATGAATGGAGTTTTATTCACAAAATAAATAAGTTGAGTTTGTTCCTTTAAATTAATGAATGTTGCTTGTTTCAATCAAACAAAAATCGAAGTTATTTTCAAAGCTTAATTGAATGCAATTTTTTCCTTGAATGAATGCATTGAGCTCGAGCCATTGATTAAATGAGAGAAGCTGTGCTCATTGAATTAATAGGTGCAGTCTGTTTCATTGAATGAATGTATTCAATGCAGTTTGGTTCAATGAATGATTGCTTGCAGATTATTTGATTGGATGAAAGCATTGAGCTCGAGACATTAATTAAATGAGAGAAGCTCGGCTCATTGAATTAACAGGTGCAGTCTGTTTCAGTGTATGCATGTGTGCAGTTGGGCAAGTGAGTGCAGCTTGTTTCATTGAATGAACGGCAAACGCTTTACTCATTGAATTAGCACGCACAGTCCGTTTCATTGAATCAATGAATTACGTTTGATTCTTTGAATCATTGATTGATGTTTGATTCAATGAATGAATTAATGAGTTGTATTCACTAAATAAATGAGTTAAGTTTGTTTCATTGAATTAATGTATACCTTTTGATTCATTCAAACAAAGATTGGAGTTTGTTTCATTGAATGTAAGAATTGAGCTCGAGTCATTGATTAAATGAGAGAATCTCCCTTCATTGACTTAATGGGTACAGTATGTTTCATTGAATGAATGCAACGGTTTGTTTCAATGAATGATTGCTTGCAGATTGTTTCCTTGGATGAAAGCTTTGAGAGAAGCTCGGCTCATTGAATTAACAAGTGCAGTCTGTTTCATTGAATGAATGTGTGCAGTTTGATTTACTAACAAAGTGAGCGCAGTTTGTTTCATTGAATTAATGTATGCCATTTGACTCATTCAAACAAAGATTGAAGTTTGTTTCAAAGATTGAATGAAAACAGTTTGTTTCATGAATGAATGAGTGTATTTTGATTCATTGAATGAATGAATGCAGTTGCGTTCACTAATTAAATCAGTTATGTTTGTTTCATTGATTCAATGAATTGCGTTTGATTCTTTGAAGTTTGATTCCATGAATGACTGAATGCAGTTGAATTCAGTACATAAAAGTTTGTTACATTGAATTAATGTATACCGTTTGATTCATTCAAACAAGGATTGAAGTTTGTTTCAATGAATGATTGATTGCTTTCAAATTGTTTCATTGGTTGAAAGAGATGCTCGGCTCATAGAATTAACAGGTGCAGTCAGTTTCAGTGTATGCATGTGTGCAGTTGGACTCACTAAAGAAGTGAGTACAGTTTGTTTCATTGAATTAATGTGTACCGTTTGATTCATTCAAACAAAGATTGAAGTTTGTTTCAATGATTGAATGAATGTTTCATTGAATGAAAGAATTGAACTCTAGTCATTGATTAAATGAGAGAAGCTCGACTCATTGAATTAACAAGTGCAGTCTTTTTCATTGTATAAATGTGTGCAGCTTGATTTACTAAAGAAATGAGTGCAGTTTGTTTCATTGAATTAATGTATGCCGTTTGATTCATTCAAACAAAGATTGAAGTTTGTTTCAATGATTAAATGAAAACAGTTTGTTTCATGAATGAATGAGTGTACTTTGATTCATTGAATGAATGAATGCAGTTAAATTCACTACATAATGTTTATTTCATTGATTCAATGAATTGCGTTTGATTCTTTGAATCAGTGTTTGAAGTTTGATTCCATGAATGAATAAAGAGCTGAATTCACTAAATAACTGATTTAAATCTGTTACATTGAATTAATGAATAACCTTTGAGTCATTCTAACAAAGATTGAAGCTGGTTTCAATGATTGAATGAAGGCAGTTTGTTTCATTGATTTTAAGCATTGAGTTCGAGTAATTGATTAAATAAGAGAAGCTCTGCTCATTGAATTTATTGGTACAGTCTGTTCCATTGAATGAATGCAAGCTGTTTGTTTCAATGAATGATTGCTAGCAGATTGTTTCATTGGATGAATGTGCTCGAGCTCGAGACATTGATTAAATGAGAGAAGCTCGGCACATTGAATTAACAGGTGCAGTGTGTTTCATGGAATGAATGTGTTCAGTTTGAGTCAATTGAGAAGTGAGTTTGTTTCATTGAATTAATGAATAACATTTGATTCATTCAGTCAATGATTGAAGTTTGATTCAATGAATGAATGGAGTTTTATTCACAAAATAAATAAGTTGAGTTTGTTCCTTTAAATTAATGAATGTTGCTTGTTTCAATCAAACAAAAATCGAAGTTATTTTCAAAGCTTGATTGAATGCAATTTTTTCCTTGAATGAATGCATTGAGCTCGAGCCATTGATTAAATGAGAGAAGCTGTGCTCATTGAATTAATAGGTGCAGTCTGTTTCATTGAATGAATGTATTCAATGCAGTTTGGTTCAATGAATGATTGCTTGCAGATTATTTGATTGGATGAAAGCATTGAGCTCGAGACATTAATTAAATGAGAGAAGCTCGGCTCATTGAATTAACAGGTGCAGTCTGTTTCAGTGTATGCATGTGTGCAGTTGGGCAAGTGAGTGCAGCTTGTTTCATTGAATGAACGGCAAACGCTTTACTCATTGAATTAGCACGCACAGTCCGTTTCATTGAATCAATGAATTACGTTTGATTCTTTGAATCATTGATTGATGTTTGATTCAATGAATGAATTAATGAGTTGTATTCACTAAATAAATGAGTTAAGTTTGTTTCATTGAATTAATGTATACCTTTTGATTCATTCAAACAAAGATTGGAGTTTGTTTCATTGAATGTAAGAATTGAGCTCGAGTCATTGATTAAATGAGAGAATCTCCCTTCATTGACTTAATGGGTACAGTATGTTTCATTGAATGAATGCAACGGTTTGTTTCAATGAATGATTGCTTGCAGATTGTTTCCTTGGATGAAAGCTTTGAGAGAAGCTCGGCTCATTGAATTAACAAGTGCAGTCTGTTTCATTGAATGAATGTGTGCAGTTTGATTTACTAACAAAGTGAGCGCAGTTTGTTTCATTGAATTAATGTATGCCATTTGACTCATTCAAACAAAGATTGAAGTTTGTTTCAAAGATTGAATGAAAACAGTTTGTTTCATGAATGAATGAGTGTATTTTGATTCATTGAATGAATGAATGCAGTTGCGTTCACTAATTAAATCAGTTATGTTTGTTTCATTGATTCAATGAATTGCGTTTGATTCTTTGAAGTTTGATTCCATGAATGACTGAATGCAGTTGAATTCAGTACATAAAAGTTTGTTACATTGAATTAATGTATACCGTTTGATTCATTCAAACAAGGATTGAAGTTTGTTTCAATGAATGATTGATTGCTTTCAAATTGTTTCATTGGTTGAAAGAGATGCTCGGCTCATAGAATTAACAGGTGCAGTCAGTTTCAGTGTATGCATGTGTGCAGTTGGACTCACTAAAGAAGTGAGTACAGTTTGTTTCATTGAATTAATGTGTACCGTTTGATTCATTCAAACAAAGATTGAAGTTTGTTTCAATGATTGAATGAATGTTTCATTGAATGAAAGAATTGAACTCTAGTCATTGATTAAATGAGAGAAGCTCGACTCATTGAATTAACAAGTGCAGTCTTTTTCATTGAATAAATGTGTGCAGTTTGATTTACTAAAGAAATGAGTGCAGTTTGTTTCATTGAATTAATGTATGCCGTTTGATTCATTCAAACAAAGATTGAAGTTTGTTTCAATGATTAAATGAAAACAGTTTGTTTCATGAATGAATGAGTGTACTTTGATTCATTGAATGAATGAATGCAGTTAAATTCACTACATAATGTTTATTTCATTGATTCAATGAATTGCGTTTGATTCTTTGAATCAGTGTTTGAAGTTTGATTCCATGAATGAATAAAGAGCTGAATTCACTAAATAACTGATTTAAATCTGTTACATTGAATTAATGAATAACCTTTGAGTCATTCTAACAACGATTGAAGCTGGTTTCAATGATTGAATGAAGGCAGTTTGTTTCATTGATTTTAAGCATTGAGTTCGAGTAATTGATTAAATAAGAGAAGCTCTGCTCATTGAATTTATTGGTACAGTCTGTTCCATTGAATGAATGCAAGCTGTTTGTTTCAATGAATGATTGCTAGCAGATTGTTTCATTGGATGAAAGCTTTGAGCTCGAGACATTGATTAAATGAGAGAAGCTCGGCACATTGAATTAACAGGTGCAGTGTGTTTCATTGAATGAATGTGTTCAGTTTGAGTCAATTGAGAAGTGAGTTTGTTTCATTGAATTAATGAATAACATTTGATTCATTCAGTCAATGATTGAAGTTTGATTCAATGAATGAATGGAGTTTTATTCACAAAATAAATAAGTTGAGTTTGTTCCTTTAAATTAATGAATGTTGCTTGTTTCAATCAAACAAAAATCGAAGTTATTTTCAAAGCTTGATTGAATGCAATTTTTTCCTTGAATGAATGCATTGAGCTCGAGCCATTGATTAAATGAGAGAAGCTGTGCTCATTGAATTAATAGGTGCAGTCTGTTTCATTGAATGAATGTATTCAATGCAGTTTGGTTCAATGAATGATTGCTTGCAGATTATTTGATTGGATGAAAGCATTGAGCTCGAGACATTAATTAAATGAGAGAAGCTCGGCTCATTGAATTAACAGGTGCAGTCTGTTTCAGTGTATGCATGTGTGCAGTTGGGCAAGTGAGTGCAGCTTGTTTCATTGAATGAACGGCAAACGCTTTACTCATTGAATTAGCACGCACAGTCCGTTTCATTGAATCAATGAATTACGTTTGATTCTTTGAATCATTGATTGATGTTTGATTCAATGAATGAATTAATGAGTTGTATTCACTAAATAAATGAGTTAAGTTTGTTTCATTGAATTAATGTATACCTTTTGATTCATTCAAACAAAGATTGGAGTTTGTTTCATTGAATGTAAGAATTGAGCTCGAGTCATTGATTAAATGAGAGAATCTCCCTTCATTGACTTAATGGGTACAGTATGTTTCATTGAATGAATGCAACGGTTTGTTTCAATGAATGATTGCTTGCAGATTGTTTCCTTGGATGAAAGCTTTGAGAGAAGCTCGGCTCATTGAATTAACAAGTGCAGTCTGTTTCATTGAATGAATGTGTGCAGTTTGATTTACTAACAAAGTGAGCGCAGTTTGTTTCATTGAATTAATGTATGCCATTTGACTCATTCAAACAAAGATTGAAGTTTGTTTCAAAGATTGAATGAAAACAGTTTGTTTCATGAATGAATGAGTGTATTTTGATTCATTGAATGAATGAATGCAGTTGCGTTCACTAATTAAATCAGTTATGTTTGTTTCATTGATTCAATGAATTGCGTTTGATTCTTTGAAGTTTGATTCCATGAATGACTGAATGCAGTTGAATTCAGTACATAAAAGTTTGTTACATTGAATTAATGTATACCGTTTGATTCATTCAAACAAGGATTGAAGTTTGTTTCAATGAATGATTGATTGCTTTCAAATTGTTTCATTGGTTGAAAGAGATGCTCGGCTCATAGAATTAACAGGTGCAGTCAGTTTCAGTGTATGCATGTGTGCAGTTGGACTCACTAAAGAAGTGAGTACAGTTTGTTTCATTGAATTAATGTGTACCGTTTGATTCATTCAAACAAAGATTGAAGTTTGTTTCAATGATTGAATGAATGTTTCATTGAATGAAAGAATTGAACTCTAGTCATTGATTAAATGAGAGAAGCTCGACTCATTGAATTAACAAGTGCAGTCTTTTTCATTGAATAAATGTGTGCAGTTTGATTTACTAAAGAAATGAGTGCAGTTTGTTTCATTGAATTAATGTATGCCGTTTGATTCATTCAAACAAAGATTGAAGTTTGTTTCAATGATTAAATGAAAACAGTTTGTTTCATGAATGAATGAGTGTACTTTGATTCATTGAATGAATGAATGCAGTTAAATTCACTACATAATGTTTATTTCATTGATTCAATGAATTGCGTTTGATTCTTTGAATCAGTGTTTGAAGTTTGATTCCATGAATGAATAAAGAGCTGAATTCACTAAATAACTGATTTAAATCTGTTACATTGAATTAATGAATAACCTTTGAGTCATTCTAACAACGATTGAAGCTGGTTTCAATGATTGAATGAAGGCAGTTTGTTTCATTGATTTTAAGCATTGAGTTCGAGTAATTGATTAAATAAGAGAAGCTCTGCTCATTGAATTTATTGGTACAGTCTGTTCCATTGAATGAATGCAAGCTGTTTGTTTCAATGAATGATTGCTAGCAGATTGTTTCATTGGATGAAAGCTTTGAGCTCGAGACATTGATTAAATGAGAGAAGCTCGGCACATTGAATTAACAGGTGCAGTGTGTTTCATTGAATGAATGTGTTCAGTTTGAGTCAATTGAGAAGTGAGTTTGTTTCATTGAATTAATGAATAACATTTGATTCATTCAGTCAATGATTGAAGTTTGATTCAATGAATGAATGGAGTTTTATTCACAAAATAAATAAGTTGAGTTTGTTCCTTTAAATTAATGAATGTTGCTTGTTTCAATCAAACAAAAATCGAAGTTATTTTCAAAGCTTGATTGAATGCAATTTTTTCCTTGAATGAATGCATTGAGCTCGAGCCATTGATTAAATGAGAGAAGCTGTGCTCATTGAATTAATAGGTGCAGTCTGTTTCATTGAATGAATGTATTCAATGCAGTTTGGTTCAATGAATGATTGCTTGCAGATTATTTGATTGGATGAAAGCATTGAGCTCGAGACATTAATTAAATGAGAGAAGCTCGGCTCATTGAATTAACAGGTGCAGTCTGTTTCAGTGTATGCATGTGTGCAGTTGGGCAAGTGAGTGCAGCTTGTTTCATTGAATGAACGGCAAACGCTTTACTCATTGAATTAGCACGCACAGTCCGTTTCATTGAATCAATGAATTACGTTTGATTCTTTGAATCATTGATTGATGTTTGATTCAATGAATGAATTAATGAGTTGTATTCACTAAATAAATGAGTTAAGTTTGTTTCATTGAATTAATGTATACCTTTTGATTCATTCAAACAAAGATTGGAGTTTGTTTCATTGAATGTAAGAATTGAGCTCGAGTCATTGATTAAATGAGAGAATCTCCCTTCATTGACTTAATGGGTACAGTATGTTTCATTGAATGAATGCAACGGTTTGTTTCAATGAATGATTGCTTGCAGATTGTTTCCTTGGATGAAAGCTTTGAGAGAAGCTCGGCTCATTGAATTAACAAGTGCAGTCTGTTTCATTGAATGAATGTGTGCAGTTTGATTTACTAACAAAGTGAGCGCAGTTTGTTTCATTGAATTAATGTATGCCATTTGACTCATTCAAACAAAGATTGAAGTTTGTTTCAAAGATTGAATGAAAACAGTTTGTTTCATGAATGAATGAGTGTATTTTGATTCATTGAATGAATGAATGCAGTTGCGTTCACTAATTAAATCAGTTATGTTTGTTTCATTGATTCAATGAATTGCGTTTGATTCTTTGAAGTTTGATTCCATGAATGACTGAATGCAGTTGAATTCAGTACATAAAAGTTTGTTACATTGAATTAATGTATACCGTTTGATTCATTCAAACAAGGATTGAAGTTTGTTTCAATGAATGATTGATTGCTTTCAAATTGTTTCATTGGTTGAAAGAGATGCTCGGCTCATAGAATTAACAGGTGCAGTCAGTTTCAGTGTATGCATGTGTGCAGTTGGACTCACTAAAGAAGTGAGTACAGTTTGTTTCATTGAATTAATGTGTACCGTTTGATTCATTCAAACAAAGATTGAAGTTTGTTTCAATGAATGAATGAATGTTTCATTGAATGAAAGAATTGAACTCTAGTCATTGATTAAATGAGAGAAGCTCGACTCATTGAATTAACAAGTGCAGTCTTTTTCATTGTATAAATGTGTGCAGCTTGATTTACTAAAGAAATGAGTGCAGTTTGTTTCATTGAATTAATGTATGCCGTTTGATTCATTCAAACAAAGATTGAAGTTTGTTTCAATGATTAAATGAAAACAGTTTGTTTCATGAATGAATGAGTGTACTTTGATTCATTGAATGAATGAATGCAGTTAAATTCACTACATAATGTTTATTTCATTGATTCAATGAATTGCGTTTGATTCTTTGAATCAGTGTTTGAAGTTTGATTCCATGAATGAATAAAGAGCTGAATTCACTAAATAACTGATTTAAATCTGTTACATTGAATTAATGAATAACCTTTGAGTCATTCTAACAAAGATTGAAGCTGGTTTCAATGACTGAATGAAGGCAGTTTGTTTCATTGATTTTAAGCATTGAGTTCGAGTAATTGATTAAATAAGAGAAGCTCTGCTCATTGAATTTATTGGTACAGTCTGTTCCATTGAATGAATGCAAGCTGTTTGTTTCAATGAATGATTGCTAGCAGATTGTTTCATTGGATGAATGTGCTCGAGCTCGAGACATTGATTAAATGAGAGAAGCTCGGCACATTGAATTAACAGGTGCAGTGTGTTTCATTGAATGAATGTGTTCAGTTTGAGTCAATTGAGAAGTGAGTTTGTTTCATTGAATTAATGAATAACATTTGATTCATTCAGTCAATGATTGAAGTTTGATTCAATGAATGAATGGAGTTTTATTCACAAAATAAATAAGTTGAGTTTGTTCCTTTAAATTAATGAATGTTGCTTGTTTCAATCAAACAAAAATCGAAGTTATTTTCAAAGCTTGATTGAATGCAATTTTTTCCTTGAATGAATGCATTGAGCTCGAGCCATTGATTAAATGAGAGAAGCTGTGCTCATTGAATTAATAGGTGCAGTCTGTTTCATTGAATGAATGTATTCAATGCAGTTTGGTTCAATGAATGATTGCTTGCAGATTATTTGATTGGATGAAAGCATTGAGCTCGAGACATTAATTAAATGAGAGAAGCTCGGCTCATTGAATTAACAGGTGCAGTCTGTTTCAGTGTATGCATGTGTGCAGTTGGGCAAGTGAGTGCAGCTTGTTTCATTGAATGAACGGCAAACGCTTTACTCATTGAATTAGCACGCACAGTCCGTTTCATTGAATCAATGAATTACGTTTGATTCTTTGAATCATTGATTGATGTTTGATTCAATGAATGAATTAATGAGTTGTATTCACTAAATAAATGAGTTAAGTTTGTTTCATTGAATTAATGTATACCTTTTGATTCATTCAAACAAAGATTGGAGTTTGTTTCATTGAATGTAAGAATTGAGCTCGAGTCATTGATTAAATGAGAGAATCTCCCTTCATTGACTTAATGGGTACAGTATGTTTCATTGAATGAATGCAACGGTTTGTTTCAATGAATGATTGCTTGCAGATTGTTTCCTTGGATGAAAGCTTTGAGAGAAGCTCGGCTCATTGAATTAACAAGTGCAGTCTGTTTCATTGAATGAATGTGTGCAGTTTGATTTACTAACAAAGTGAGCGCAGTTTGTTTCATTGAATTAATGTATGCCATTTGACTCATTCAAACAAAGATTGAAGTTTGTTTCAAAGATTGAATGAAAACAGTTTGTTTCATGAATGAATGAGTGTATTTTGATTCATTGAATGAATGAATGCAGTTGCGTTCACTAATTAAATCAGTTATGTTTGTTTCATTGATTCAATGAATTGCGTTTGATTCTTTGAAGTTTGATTCCATGAATGACTGAATGCAGTTGAATTCAGTACATAAAAGTTTGTTACATTGAATTAATGTATACCGTTTGATTCATTCAAACAAGGATTGAAGTTTGTTTCAATGAATGATTGATTGCTTTCAAATTGTTTCATTGGTTGAAAGAGATGCTCGGCTCATAGAATTAACAGGTGCAGTCAGTTTCAGTGTATGCATGTGTGCAGTTGGACTCACTAAAGAAGTGAGTACAGTTTGTTTCATTGAATTAATGTGTACCGTTTGATTCATTCAAACAAAGATTGAAGTTTGTTTCAATGATTGAATGAATGTTTCATTGAATGAAAGAATTGAACTCTAGTCATTGATTAAATGAGAGAAGCTCGACTCATTGAATTAACAAGTGCAGTCTTTTTCATTGAATAAATGTGTGCAGTTTGATTTACTAAAGAAATGAGTGCAGTTTGTTTCATTGAATTAATGTATGCCGTTTGATTCATTCAAACAAAGATTGAAGTTTGTTTCAATGATTAAATGAAAACAGTTTGTTTCATGAATGAATGAGTGTACTTTGATTCATTGAATGAATGAATGCAGTTAAATTCACTACATAATGTTTATTTCATTGATTCAATGAATTGCGTTTGATTCTTTGAATCAGTGTTTGAAGTTTGATTCCATGAATGAATAAAGAGCTGAATTCACTAAATAACTGATTTAAATCTGTTACATTGAATTAATGAATAACCTTTGAGTCATTCTAACAACGATTGAAGCTGGTTTCAATGATTGAATGAAGGCAGTTTGTTTCATTGATTTTAAGCATTGAGTTCGAGTAATTGATTAAATAAGAGAAGCTCTGCTCATTGAATTTATTGGTACAGTCTGTTCCATTGAATGAATGCAAGCTGTTTGTTTCAATGAATGATTGCTAGCAGATTGTTTCATTGGATGAAAGCTTTGAGCTCGAGACATTGATTAAATGAGAGAAGCTCGGCACATTGAATTAACAGGTGCAGTGTGTTTCATTGAATGAATGTGTTCAGTTTGAGTCAATTGAGAAGTGAGTTTGTTTCATTGAATTAATGAATAACATTTGATTCATTCAGTCAATGATTGAAGTTTGATTCAATGAATGAATGGAGTTTTATTCACAAAATAAATAAGTTGAGTTTGTTCCTTTAAATTAATGAATGTTGCTTGTTTCAATCAAACAAAAATCGAAGTTATTTTCAAAGCTTAATTGAATGCAATTTTTTCCTTGAATGAATGCATTGAGCTCGAGCCATTGATTAAATGAGAGAAGCTGTGCTAATTGAATTAATAGGTGCAGTCTGTTTCATTGAATGAATGTATTCAATGCAGTTTGGTTCAATGAATGATTGCTTGCAGATTATTTGATTGGATGAAAGCATTGAGCTCGAGACATTAATTAAATGAGAGAAGCTCGGCTCATTGAATTAACAGGTGCAGTCTGTTTCAGTGTATGCATGTGTGCAGTTGGGCAAGTGAGTGCAGCTTGTTTCATTGAATGAACGGCAAACGCTTTACTCATTGAATTAGCACGCACAGTCCGTTTCATTGAATCAATGAATTACGTTTGATTCTTTGAATCATTGATTGATGTTTGATTCAATGAATGAATTAATGAGTTGTATTCACTAAATAAATGAGTTAAGTTTGTTTCATTGAATTAATGTATACCTTTTGATTCATTCAAACAAAGATTGGAGTTTGTTTCATTGAATGTAAGAATTGAGCTCGAGTCATTGATTAAATGAGAGAATCTCCCTTCATTGACTTAATGGGTACAGTATGTTTCATTGAATGAATGCAACGGTTTGTTTCAATGAATGATTGCTTGCAGATTGTTTCCTTGGATGAAAGCTTTGAGAGAAGCTCGGCTCATTGAATTAACAAGTGCAGTCTGTTTCATTGAATGAATGTGTGCAGTTTGATTTACTAACAAAGTGAGCGCAGTTTGTTTCATTGAATTAATGTATGCCATTTGACTCATTCAAACAAAGATTGAAGTTTGTTTCAAAGATTGAATGAAAACAGTTTGTTTCATGAATGAATGAGTGTATTTTGATTCATTGAATGAATGAATGCAGTTGCGTTCACTAATTAAATCAGTTATGTTTGTTTCATTGATTCAATGAATTGCGTTTGATTCTTTGAAGTTTGATTCCATGAATGACTGAATGCAGTTGAATTCAGTACATAAAAGTTTGTTACATTGAATTAATGTATACCGTTTGATTCATTCAAACAAGGATTGAAGTTTGTTTCAATGAATGATTGATTGCTTTCAAATTGTTTCATTGGTTGAAAGAGATGCTCGGCTCATAGAATTAACAGGTGCAGTCAGTTTCAGTGTATGCATGTGTGCAGTTGGACTCACTAAAGAAGTGAGTACAGTTTGTTTCATTGAATTAATGTGTACCGTTTGATTCATTCAAACAAAGATTGAAGTTTGTTTCAATGATTGAATGAATGTTTCATTGAATGAAAGAATTGAACTCTAGTCATTGATTAAATGAGAGAAGCTCGACTCATTGAATTAACAAGTGCAGTCTTTTTCATTGTATAAATGTGTGCAGCTTGATTTACTAAAGAAATGAGTGCAGTTTGTTTCATTGAATTAATGTATGCCGTTTGATTCATTCAAACAAAGATTGAAGTTTGTTTCAATGATTAAATGAAAACAGTTTGTTTCATGAATGAATGAGTGTACTTTGATTCATTGAATGAATGAATGCAGTTAAATTCACTACATAATGTTTATTTCATTGATTCAATGAATTGCGTTTGATTCTTTGAATCAGTGTTTGAAGTTTGATTCCATGAATGAATAAAGAGCTGAATTCACTAAATAACTGATTTAAATCTGTTACATTGAATTAATGAATAACCTTTGAGTCATTCTAACAAAGATTGAAGCTGGTTTCAATGATTGAATGAAGGCAGTTTGTTTCATTGATTTTAAGCATTGAGTTCGAGTAATTGATTAAATAAGAGAAGCTCTGCTCATTGAATTTATTGGTACAGTCTGTTCCATTGAATGAATGCAAGCTGTTTGTTTCAATGAATGATTGCTAGAAGATTGTTTCATTGGATGAATGTGCTCGAGCTCGAGACATTGATTAAATGAGAGAAGCTCGGCACATTGAATTAACAGGTGCAGTGTGTTTCATTGAATGAATGTGTTCAGTTTGAGTCAATTGAGAAGTGAGTTTGTTTCATTGAATTAATGAATAACATTTGATTCATTCAGTCAATGATTGAAGTTTGATTCAATGAATGAATGGAGTTTTATTCACAAAATAAATAAGTTGAGTTTGTTCCTTTAAATTAATGAATGTTGCTTGTTTCAATCAAACAAAAATCGAAGTTATTTTCAAAGCTTGATTGAATGCAATTTTTTCCTTGAATGAATGCATTGAGCTCGAGCCATTGATTAAATGAGAGAAGCTGTGCTCATTGAATTAATAGGTGCAGTCTGTTTCATTGAATGAATGTATTCAATGCAGTTTGGTTCAATGAATGATTGCTTGCAGATTATTTGATTGGATGAAAGCATTGAGCTCGAGACATTAATTAAATGAGAGAAGCTCGGCTCATTGAATTAACAGGTGCAGTCTGTTTCAGTGTATGCATGTGTGCAGTTGGGCAAGTGAGTGCAGCTTGTTTCATTGAATGAACGGCAAACGCTTTACTCATTGAATTAGCACGCACAGTCCGTTTCATTGAATCAATGAATTACGTTTGATTCTTTGAATCATTGATTGATGTTTGATTCAATGAATGAATTAATGAGTTGTATTCACTAAATAAATGAGTTAAGTTTGTTTCATTGAATTAATGTATACCTTTTGATTCATTCAAACAAAGATTGGAGTTTGTTTCATTGAATGTAAGAATTGAGCTCGAGTCATTGATTAAATGAGAGAATCTCCCTTCATTGACTTAATGGGTACAGTATGTTTCATTGAATGAATGCAACGGTTTGTTTCAATGAATGATTGCTTGCAGATTGTTTCCTTGGATGAAAGCTTTGAGAGAAGCTCGGCTCATTGAATTAACAAGTGCAGTCTGTTTCATTGAATGAATGTGTGCAGTTTGATTTACTAACAAAGTGAGCGCAGTTTGTTTCATTGAATTAATGTATGCCATTTGACTCATTCAAACAAAGATTGAAGTTTGTTTCAAAGATTGAATGAAAACAGTTTGTTTCATGAATGAATGAGTGTATTTTGATTCATTGAATGAATGAATGCAGTTGCGTTCACTAATTAAATCAGTTATGTTTGTTTCATTGATTCAATGAATTGCGTTTGATTCTTTGAAGTTTGATTCCATGAATGACTGAATGCAGTTGAATTCAGTACATAAAAGTTTGTTACATTGAATTAATGTATACCGTTTGATTCATTCAAACAAAGATTGAAGTTTGTTTCAATGAATGATTGATTGCTTTCAAATTGTTTCATTGGTTGAAAGAGATGCTCGGCTCATAGAATTAACAGGTGCAGTCAGTTTCAGTGTATGCATGTGTGCAGTTGGACTCACTAAAGAAGTGAGTACAGTTTGTTTCATTGAATTAATGTGTACCGTTTGATTCATTCAAACAAAGATTGAAGTTTGTTTCAATGATTGAATGAATGTTTCATTGAATGAAAGAATTGAACTCTAGTCATTGATTAAATGAGAGAAGCTCGACTCATTGAATTAACAAGTGCAGTCTTTTTCATTGAATAAATGTGTGCAGTTTGATTTACTAAAGAAATGAGTGCAGTTTGTTTCATTGAATTAATGTATGCCGTTTGATTCATTCAAACAAAGATTGAAGTTTGTTTCAATGATTAAATGAAAACAGTTTGTTTCATGAATGAATGAGTGTACTTTGATTCATTGAATGAATGAATGCAGTTAAATTCACTACATAATGTTTATTTCATTGATTCAATGAATTGCGTTTGATTCTTTGAATCAGTGTTTGAAGTTTGATTCCATGAATGAATAAAGAGCTGAATTCACTAAATAACTGATTTAAATCTGTTACATTGAATTAATGAATAACCTTTGAGTCATTCTAACAAAGATTGAAGCTGGTTTCAATGATTGAATGAAGGCAGTTTGTTTCATTGATTTTAAGCATTGAGTTCGAGTAATTGATTAAATAAGAGAAGCTCTGCTCATTGAATTTATTGGTACAGTCTGTTCCATTGAATGAATGCAAGCTGTTTGTTTCAATGAATGATTGCTAGCAGATTGTTTCATTGGATGAAAGCTTTGAGCTCGAGACATTGATTAAATGAGAGAAGCTCGGCACATTGAATTAACAGGTGCAGTGTGTTTCATTGAATGAATGTGTTCAGTTTGAGTCAATTGAGAAGTGAGTTTGTTTCATTGAATTAATGAATAACATTTGATTCATTCAGTCAATGATTGAAGTTTGATTCAATGAATGAATGGAGTTTTATTCACAAAATAAATAAGTTGAGTTTGTTCCTTTAAATTAATGAATGTTGCTTGTTTCAATCAAACAAAAATCGAAGTTATTTTCAAAGCTTGATTGAATGCAATTTTTTCCTTGAATGAATGCATTGAGCTCGAGCCATTGATTAAATGAGAGAAGCTGTGCTCATTGAATTAATAGGTGCAGTCTGTTTCATTGAATGAATGTATTCAATGCAGTTTGGTTCAATGAATGATTGCTTGCAGATTATTTGATTGGATGAAAGCATTGAGCTCGAGACATTAATTAAATGAGAGAAGCTCGGCTCATTGAATTAACAGGTGCAGTCTGTTTCAGTGTATGCATGTGTGCAGTTGGGCAAGTGAGTGCAGCTTGTTTCATTGAATGAACGGCAAACGCTTTACTCATTGAATTAGCACGCACAGTCCGTTTCATTGAATCAATGAATTACGTTTGATTCTTTGAATCATTGATTGATGTTTGATTCAATGAATGAATTAATGAGTTGTATTCACTAAATAAATGAGTTAAGTTTGTTTCATTGAATTAATGTATACCTTTTGATTCATTCAAACAAAGATTGGAGTTTGTTTCATTGAATGTAAGAATTGAGCTCGAGTCATTGATTAAATGAGAGAATCTCCCTTCATTGACTTAATGGGTACAGTATGTTTCATTGAATGAATGCAACGGTTTGTTTCAATGAATGATTGCTTGCAGATTGTTTCCTTGGATGAAAGCTTTGAGAGAAGCTCGGCTCATTGAATTAACAAGTGCAGTCTGTTTCATTGAATGAATGTGTGCAGTTTGATTTACTAACAAAGTGAGCGCAGTTTGTTTCATTGAATTAATGTATGCCATTTGACTCATTCAGACAAAGATTGAAGTTTGTTTCAAAGATTGAATGAAAACAGTTTGTTTCATGAATGAATGAGTGTATTTTGATTCATTGAATGAATGAATGCAGTTGCGTTCACTAATTAAATCAGTTATGTTTGTTTCATTGATTCAATGAATTGCGTTTGATTCTTTGAAGTTTGATTCCATGAATGACTGAATGCAGTTGAATTCAGTACATAAAAGTTTGTTACATTGAATTAATGTATACCGTTTGATTCATTCAAACAAAGATTGAAGTTTGTTTCAATGAATGATTGATTGCTTTCAAATTGTTTCATTGGTTGAAAGAGATGCTCGGCTCATAGAATTAACAGGTGCAGTCAGTTTCAGTGTATGCATGTGTGCAGTTGGACTCACTAAAGAAGTGAGTACAGTTTGTTTCATTGAATTAATGTGTACCGTTTGATTCATTCAAACAAAGATTGAAGTTTGTTTCAATGATTGAATGAATGTTTCATTGAATGAAAGAATTGAACTCTAGTCATTGATTAAATGAGAGAAGCTCGACTCATTGAATTAACAAGTGCAGTCTTTTTCATTGAATAAATGTGTGCAGTTTGATTTACTAAAGAAATGAGTGCAGTTTGTTTCATTGAATTAATGTATGCCGTTTGATTCATTCAAACAAAGATTGAAGTTTGTTTCAATGATTAAATGAAAACAGTTTGTTTCATGAATGAATGAGTGTACTTTGATTCATTGAATGAATGAATGCAGTTAAATTCACTACATAATGTTTATTTCATTGATTCAATGAATTGCGTTTGATTCTTTGAATCAGTGTTTGAAGTTTGATTCCATGAATGAATAAAGAGCTGAATTCACTAAATAACTGATTTAAATCTGTTACATTGAATTAATGAATAACCTTTGAGTCATTCTAACAAAGATTGAAGCTGGTTTCAATGATTGAATGAAGGCAGTTTGTTTCATTGATTTTAAGCATTGAGTTCGAGTAATTGATTAAATAAGAGAAGCTCTGCTCATTGAATTTATTGGTACAGTCTGTTCCATTGAATGAATGCAAGCTGTTTGTTTCAATGAATGATTGCTAGCAGATTGTTTCATTGGATGAAAGCTTTGAGCTCGAGACATTGATTAAATGAGAGAAGCTCGGCACATTGAATTAACAGGTGCAGTGTGTTTCATTGAATGAATGTGTTCAGTTTGAGTCAATTGAGAAGTGAGTTTGTTTCATTGAATTAATGAATAACATTTGATTCATTCAGTCAATGATTGAAGTTTGATTCAATGAATGAATGGAGTTTTATTCACAAAATAAATAAGTTGAGTTTGTTCCTTTAAATTAATGAATGTTGCTTGTTTCAATCAAACAAAAATCGAAGTTATTTTCAAAGCTTGATTGAATGCAATTTTTTCCTTGAATGAATGCATTGAGCTCGAGCCATTGATTAAATGAGAGAAGCTGTGCTCATTGAATTAATAGGTGCAGTCTGTTTCATTGAATGAATGTATTCAATGCAGTTTGGTTCAATGAATGATTGCTTGCAGATTATTTGATTGGATGAAAGCATTGAGCTCGAGACATTAATTAAATGAGAGAAGCTCGGCTCATTGAATTAACAGGTGCAGTCTGTTTCAGTGTATGCATGTGTGCAGTTGGGCAAGTGAGTGCAGCTTGTTTCATTGAATGAACGGCAAACGCTTTACTCATTGAATTAGCACGCACAGTCCGTTTCATTGAATCAATGAATTACGTTTGATTCTTTGAATCATTGATTGATGTTTGATTCAATGAATGAATTAATGAGTTGTATTCACTAAATAAATGAGTTAAGTTTGTTTCATTGAATTAATGTATACCTTTTGATTCATTCAAACAAAGATTGGAGTTTGTTTCATTGAATGTAAGAATTGAGCTCGAGTCATTGATTAAATGAGAGAATCTCCCTTCATTGACTTAATGGGTACAGTATGTTTCATTGAATGAATGCAACGGTTTGTTGCAATGAATGATTGCTTGCAGATTGTTTCCTTGGATGAAAGCTTTGAGAGAAGCTCGGCTCATTGAATTAACAAGTGCAGTCTGTTTCATTGAATGAATGTGTGCAGTTTGATTTACTAACAAAGTGAGCGCAGTTTGTTTCATTGAATTAATGTATGCCATTTGACTCATTCAAACAAAGATTGAAGTTTGTTTCAAAGATTGAATGAAAACAGTTTGTTTCATGAATGAATGAGTGTATTTTGATTCATTGAATGAATGAATGCAGTTGCGTTCACTAATTAAATCAGTTATGTTTGTTTCATTGATTCAATGAATTGCGTTTGATTCTTTGAAGTTTGATTCCATGAATGACTGAATGCAGTTGAATTCAGTACATAAAAGTTTGTTACATTGAATTAATGTATACCGTTTGATTCATTCAAACAAGGATTGAAGTTTGTTTCAATGAATGATTGATTGCTTTCAAATTGTTTCATTGGTTGAAAGAGATGCTCGGCTCATAGAATTAACAGGTGCAGTCAGTTTCAGTGTATGCATGTGTGCAGTTGGACTCACTAAAGAAGTGAGTACAGTTTGTTTCATTGAATTAATGTGTACCGTTTGATTCATTCAAACAAAGATTGAAGTTTGTTTCAATGATTGAATGAATGTTTCATTGAATGAAAGAATTGAACTCTAGTCATTGATTAAATGAGAGAAGCTCGACTCATTGAATTAACAAGTGCAGTCTTTTTCATTGAATAAATGTGTGCAGTTTGATTTACTAAAGAAATGAGTGCAGTTTGTTTCATTGAATTAATGTATGCCGTTTGATTCATTCAAACAAAGATTGAAGTTTGTTTCAATGATTAAATGAAAACAGTTTGTTTCATGAATGAATGAGTGTACTTTGATTCATTGAATGAATGAATGCAGTTAAATTCACTACATAATGTTTATTTCATTGATTCAATGAATTGCGTTTGATTCTTTGAATCAGTGTTTGAAGTTTGATTCCATGAATGAATAAAGAGCTGAATTCACTAAATAACTGATTTAAATCTGTTACATTGAATTAATGAATAACCTTTGAGTCATTCTAACAACGATTGAAGCTGGTTTCAATGATTGAATGAAGGCAGTTTGTTTCATTGATTTTAAGCATTGAGTTCGAGTAATTGATTAAATAAGAGAAGCTCTGCTCATTGAATTTATTGGTACAGTCTGTTCCATTGAATGAATGCAAGCTGTTTGTTTCAATGAATGATTGCTAGCAGATTGTTTCATTGGATGAAAGCTTTGAGCTCGAGACATTGATTAAATGAGAGAAGCTCGGCACATTGAATTAACAGGTGCAGTGTGTTTCATTGAATGAATGTGTTCAGTTTGAGTCAATTGAGAAGTGAGTTTGTTTCATTGAATTAATGAATAACATTTGATTCATTCAGTCAATGATTGAAGTTTGATTCAATGAATGAATGGAGTTTTATTCACAAAATAAATAAGTTGAGTTTGTTCCTTTAAATTAATGAATGTTGCTTGTTTCAATCAAACAAAAATCGAAGTTATTTTCAAAGCTTAATTGAATGCAATTTTTTCCTTGAATGAATGCATTGAGCTCGAGCCATTGATTAAATGAGAGAAGCTGTGCTCATTGAATTAATAGGTGCAGTCTGTTTCATTGAATGAATGTATTCAATGCAGTTTGGTTCAATGAATGATTGCTTGCAGATTATTTGATTGGATGAAAGCATTGAGCTCGAGACATTAATTAAATGAGAGAAGCTCGGCTCATTGAATTAACAGGTGCAGTGTGTTTCATTGAATGAATGTGTTCAGTTTGAGTCAATTGAGAAGTGAGTTTGTTTCATTGAATTAATGAATAACATTTGATTCATTCAGTCAATGATTGAAGTTTGATTCAATGAATGAATGGAGTTTTATTCACAAAATAAATAAGTTGAGTTTGTTCCTTTAAATTAATGAATGTTGCTTGTTTCAATCAAACAAAAATCGAAGTTATTTTCAAAGCTTGATTGAATGCAATTTTTTCCTTGAATGAATGCATTGAGCTCGAGCCATTGATTAAATGAGAGAAGCTGTGCTCATTGAATTAATAGGTGCAGTCTGTTTCATTGAATGAATGTATTCAATGCAGTTTGGTTCAATGAATGATTGCTTGCAGATTATTTGATTGGATGAAAGCATTGAGCTCGAGACATTAATTAAATGAGAGAAGCTCGGCTCATTGAATTAACAGGTGCAGTCTGTTTCAGTGTATGCATGTGTGCAGTTGGGCAAGTGAGTGCAGCTTGTTTCATTGAATGAACGGCAAACGCTTTACTCATTGAATTAGCACGCACAGTCCGTTTCATTGAATCAATGAATTACGTTTGATTCTTTGAATCATTGATTGATGTTTGATTCAATGAATGAATTAATGAGTTGTATTCACTAAATAAATGAGTTAAGTTTGTTTCATTGAATTAATGTATACCTTTTGATTCATTCAAACAAAGATTGGAGTTTGTTTCATTGAATGTAAGAATTGAGCTCGAGTCATTGATTAAATGAGAGAATCTCCCTTCATTGACTTAATGGGTACAGTATGTTTCATTGAATGAATGCAACGGTTTGTTTCAATGAATGATTGCTTGCAGATTGTTTCCTTGGATGAAAGCTTTGAGAGAAGCTCGGCTCATTGAATTAACAAGTGCAGTCTGTTTCATTGAATGAATGTGTGCAGTTTGATTTACTAACAAAGTGAGCGCAGTTTGTTTCATTGAATTAATGTATGCCATTTGACTCATTCAGACAAAGATTGAAGTTTGTTTCAAAGATTGAATGAAAACAGTTTGTTTCATGAATGAATGAGTGTATTTTGATTCATTGAATGAATGAATGCAGTTGCGTTCACTAATTAAATCAGTTATGTTTGTTTCATTGATTCAATGAATTGCGTTTGATTCTTTGAAGTTTGATTCCATGAATGACTGAATGCAGTTGAATTCAGTACATAAAAGTTTGTTACATTGAATTAATGTATACCGTTTGATTCATTCAAACAAAGATTGAAGTTTGTTTCAATGAATGATTGATTGCTTTCAAATTGTTTCATTGGTTGAAAGAGATGCTCGGCTCATAGAATTAACAGGTGCAGTCAGTTTCAGTGTATGCATGTGTGCAGTTGGACTCACTAAAGAAGTGAGTACAGTTTGTTTCATTGAATTAATGTGTACCGTTTGATTCATTCAAACAAAGATTGAAGTTTGTTTCAATGATTGAATGAATGTTTCATTGAATGAAAGAATTGAACTCTAGTCATTGATTAAATGAGAGAAGCTCGACTCATTGAATTAACAAGTGCAGTCTTTTTCATTGAATAAATGTGTGCAGTTTGATTTACTAAAGAAATGAGTGCAGTTTGTTTCATTGAATTAATGTATGCCGTTTGATTCATTCAAACAAAGATTGAAGTTTGTTTCAATGATTAAATGAAAACAGTTTGTTTCATGAATGAATGAGTGTACTTTGATTCATTGAATGAATGAATGCAGTTAAATTCACTACATAATGTTTATTTCATTGATTCAATGAATTGCGTTTGATTCTTTGAATCAGTGTTTGAAGTTTGATTCCATGAATGAATAAAGAGCTGAATTCACTAAATAACTGATTTAAATCTGTTACATTGAATTAATGAATAACCTTTGAGTCATTCTAACAAAGATTGAAGCTGGTTTCAATGATTGAATGAAGGCAGTTTGTTTCATTGATTTTAAGCATTGAGTTCGAGTAATTGATTAAATAAGAGAAGCTCTGCTCATTGAATTTATTGGTACAGTCTGTTCCATTGAATGAATGCAAGCTGTTTGTTTCAATGAATGATTGCTAGCAGATTGTTTCATTGGATGAAAGCTTTGAGCTCGAGACATTGATTAAATGAGAGAAGCTCGGCACATTGAATTAACAGGTGCAGTGTGTTTCATTGAATGAATGTGTTCAGTTTGAGTCAATTGAGAAGTGAGTTTGTTTCATTGAATTAATGAATAACATTTGATTCATTCAGTCAATGATTGAAGTTTGATTCAATGAATGAATGGAGTTTTATTCACAAAATAAATAAGTTGAGTTTGTTCCTTTAAATTAATGAATGTTGCTTGTTTCAATCAAACAAAAATCGAAGTTATTTTCAAAGCTTGATTGAATGCAATTTTTTCCTTGAATGAATGCATTGAGCTCGAGCCATTGATTAAATGAGAGAAGCTGTGCTCATTGAATTAATAGGTGCAGTCTGTTTCATTGAATGAATGTATTCAATGCAGTTTGGTTCAATGAATGATTGCTTGCAGATTATTTGATTGGATGAAAGCATTGAGCTCGAGACATTAATTAAATGAGAGAAGCTCGGCTCATTGAATTAACAGGTGCAGTCTGTTTCAGTGTATGCATGTGTGCAGTTGGGCAAGTGAGTGCAGCTTGTTTCATTGAATGAACGGCAAACGCTTTACTCATTGAATTAGCACGCACAGTCCGTTTCATTGAATCAATGAATTACGTTTGATTCTTTGAATCATTGATTGATGTTTGATTCAATGAATGAATTAATGAGTTGTATTCACTAAATAAATGAGTTAAGTTTGTTTCATTGAATTAATGTATACCTTTTGATTCATTCAAACAAAGATTGGAGTTTGTTTCATTGAATGTAAGAATTGAGCTCGAGTCATTGATTAAATGAGAGAATCTCCCTTCATTGACTTAATGGGTACAGTATGTTTCATTGAATGAATGCAACGGTTTGTTTCAATGAATGATTGCTTGCAGATTGTTTCCTTGGATGAAAGCTTTGAGAGAAGCTCGGCTCATTGAATTAACAAGTGCAGTCTGTTTCATTGAATGAATGTGTGCAGTTTGATTTACTAACAAAGTGAGCGCAGTTTGTTTCATTGAATTAATGTATGCCATTTGACTCATTCAAACAAAGATTGAAGTTTGTTTCAAAGATTGAATGAAAACAGTTTGTTTCATGAATGAATGAGTGTATTTTGATTCATTGAATGAATGAATGCAGTTGCGTTCACTAATTAAATCAGTTATGTTTGTTTCATTGATTCAATGAATTGCGTTTGATTCTTTGAAGTTTGATTCCATGAATGACTGAATGCAGTTGAATTCAGTACATAAAAGTTTGTTACATTGAATTAATGTATACCGTTTGATTCATTCAAACAAGGATTGAAGTTTGTTTCAATGAATGATTGATTGCTTTCAAATTGTTTCATTGGTTGAAAGAGATGCTCGGCTCATAGAATTAACAGGTGCAGTCAGTTTCAGTGTATGCATGTGTGCAGTTGGACTCACTAAAGAAGTGAGTACAGTTTGTTTCATTGAATTAATGTGTACCGTTTGATTCATTCAAACAAAGATTGAAGTTTGTTTCAATGATTGAATGAATGTTTCATTGAATGAAAGAATTGAACTCTAGTCATTGATTAAATGAGAGAAGCTCGACTCATTGAATTAACAAGTGCAGTCTTTTTCATTGAATAAATGTGTGCAGTTTGATTTACTAAAGAAATGAGTGCAGTTTGTTTCATTGAATTAATGTATGCCGTTTGATTCATTCAAACAAAGATTGAAGTTTGTTTCAATGATTAAATGAAAACAGTTTGTTCCATGAATGAATGAATGCAGTTAAATTCACTACATAATGTTTATTTCATTGATTCAATGAATTGCGTTTGATTCTTTGAATCAGTGTTTGAAGTTTGATTCCATGAATGAATAAAGAGCTGAATTCACTAAATAACTGATTTAAATCTGTTACATTGAATTAATGAATAACCTTTGAGTCATTCTAACAACGATTGAAGCTGGTTTCAATGATTGAATGAAGGCAGTTTGTTTCATTGATTTTAAGCATTGAGTTCGAGTAATTGATTAAATAAGAGAAGCTCTGCTCATTGAATTTATTGGTACAGTCTGTTCCATTGAATGAATGCAAGCTGTTTGTTTCAATGAATGATTGCTAGCAGATTGTTTCATTGGATGAAAGCTTTGAGCTCGAGACATTGATTAAATGAGAGAAGCTCGGCACATTGAATTAACAGGTGCAGTGTGTTTCATTGAATGAATGTGTTCAGTTTGAGTCAATTGAGAAGTGAGTTTGTTTCATTGAATTAATGAATAACATTTGATTCATTCAGTCAATGATTGAAGTTTGATTCAATGAATGAATGGAGTTTTATTCACAAAATAAATAAGTTGAGTTTGTTCCTTTAAATTAATGAATGTTGCTTGTTTCAATCAAACAAAAATCGAAGTTATTTTCAAAGCTTAATTGAATGCAATTTTTTCCTTGAATGAATGCATTGAGCTCGAGCCATTGATTAAATGAGAGAAGCTGTGCTCATTGAATTAATAGGTGCAGTCTGTTTCATTGAATGAATGTATTCAATGCAGTTTGGTTCAATGAATGATTGCTTGCAGATTATTTGATTGGATGAAAGCATTGAGCTCGAGACATTAATTAAATGAGAGAAGCTCGGCTCATTGAATTAACAGGTGCAGTCTGTTTCAGTGTATGCATGTGTGCAGTTGGGCAAGTGAGTGCAGCTTGTTTCATTGAATGAACGGCAAACGCTTTACTCATTGAATTAGCACGCACAGTCCGTTTCATTGAATCAATGAATTACGTTTGATTCTTTGAATCATTGATTGATGTTTGATTCAATGAATGAATTAATGAGTTGTATTCACTAAATAAATGAGTTAAGTTTGTTTCATTGAATTAATGTATACCTTTTGATTCATTCAAACAAAGATTGGAGTTTGTTTCATTGAATGTAAGAATTGAGCTCGAGTCATTGATTAAATGAGAGAATCTCCCTTCATTGACTTAATGGGTACAGTATGTTTCATTGAATGAATGCAACGGTTTGTTTCAATGAATGATTGCTTGCAGATTGTTTCCTTGGATGAAAGCTTTGAGAGAAGCTCGGCTCATTGAATTAACAAGTGCAGTCTGTTTCATTGAATGAATGTGTGCAGTTTGATTTACTAACAAAGTGAGCGCAGTTTGTTTCATTGAATTAATGTATGCCATTTGACTCATTCAAACAAAGATTGAAGTTTGTTTCAAAGATTGAATGAAAACAGTTTGTTTCATGAATGAATGAGTGTATTTTGATTCATTGAATGAATGAATGCAGTTGCGTTCACTAATTAAATCAGTTATGTTTGTTTCATTGATTCAATGAATTGCGTTTGATTCTTTGAAGTTTGATTCCATGAATGACTGAATGCAGTTGAATTCAGTACATAAAAGTTTGTTACATTGAATTAATGTATACCGTTTGATTCATTCAAACAAAGATTGAAGTTTGTTTCAATGATTAAATGAAAACAGTTTGTTTCATGAATGAATGAGTGTACTTTGATTCATTGAATGAATGAATGCATAATGTTTATTTCATTGATTCAATGAATTGCGTTTGATTCTTTGAATCAGTGTTTGAAGTTTGATTCCATGAATGAATAAAGAGCTGAATTCACTAAATAACTGATTTAAATCTGTTACATTGAATTAATGAATAACCTTTGAGTCATTCTAACAAAGATTGAAGCTGGTTTCAATGATTGAATGAAGGATTTTAAGCATTGAGTTCGAGTAATTGATTAAATAAGAGAAGCTCTGCTCATTGAATTTATTGGTACAGTCTGTTCCATTGAATGAATGCAAGCTGTTTGTTTCAATGAATGATTGCTAGCAGATTGTTTCATTGGATGAATGTGCTCGAGCTCGAGACATTGATTAAATGAGAGAAGCTCGGCACATTGAATTAACAGGTGCAGTGTGTTTCATTGAATGAATGTGTTCAGTTTGAGTCAATTGAGAAGTGAGTTTGTTTCATTGAATTAATGAATAACATTTGATTCATTCAGTCAATGATTGAAGTTTGATTCAATGAATGAATGGAGTTTTATTCACAAAATAAATAAGTTGAGTTTGTTCCTTTAAATTAATGAATGTTGCTTGTTTCAATCAAACAAAAATCGAAGTTATTTTCAAAGCTTGATTGAATGCAATTTTTTCCTTGAATGAATGCATTGAGCTCGAGCCATTGATTAAATGAGAGAAGCTGTGCTCATTGAATTAATAGGTGCAGTCTGTTTCATTGAATGAATGTATTCAATGCAGTTTGGTTCAATGAATGATTGCTTGCAGATTATTTGATTGGATGAAAGCATTGAGCTCGAGACATTAATTAAATGAGAGAAGCTCGGCTCATTGAATTAACAGGTGCAGTCTGTTTCAGTGTATGCATGTGTGCAGTTGGGCAAGTGAGTGCAGCTTGTTTCATTGAATGAACGGCAAACGCTTTACTCATTGAATTAGCACGCACAGTCCGTTTCATTGAATCAATGAATTACGTTTGATTCTTTGAATCATTGATTGATGTTTGATTCAATGAATGAATTAATGAGTTGTATTCACTAAATAAATGAGTTAAGTTTGTTTCATTGAATTAATGTATACCTTTTGATTCATTCAAACAAAGATTGGAGTTTGTTTCATTGAATGTAAGAATTGAGCTCGAGTCATTGATTAAATGAGAGAATCTCCCTTCATTGACTTAATGGGTACAGTATGTTTCATTGAATGAATGCAACGGTTTGTTTCAATGAATGATTGCTTGCAGATTGTTTCCTTGGATGAAAGCTTTGAGAGAAGCTCGGCTCATTGAATTAACAAGTGCAGTCTGTTTCATTGAATGAATGTGTGCAGTTTGATTTACTAACAAAGTGAGCGCAGTTTGTTTCATTGAATTAATGTATGCCATTTGACTCATTCAAACAAAGATTGAAGTTTGTTTCAAAGATTGAATGAAAACAGTTTGTTTCATGAATGAATGAGTGTATTTTGATTCATTGAATGAATGAATGCAGTTGCGTTCACTAATTAAATCAGTTATGTTTGTTTCATTGATTCAATGAATTGCGTTTGATTCTTTGAAGTTTGATTCCATGAATGACTGAATGCAGTTGAATTCAGTACATAAAAGTTTGTTACATTGAATTAATGTATACCGTTTGATTCATTCAAACAAGGATTGAAGTTTGTTTCAATGAATGATTGATTGCTTTCAAATTGTTTCATTGGTTGAAAGAGATGCTCGGCTCATAGAATTAACAGGTGCAGTCAGTTTCAGTGTATGCATGTGTGCAGTTGGACTCACTAAAGAAGTGAGTACAGTTTGTTTCATTGAATTAATGTGTACCGTTTGATTCATTCAAACAAAGATTGAAGTTTGTTTCAATGATTGAATGAATGTTTCATTGAATGAAAGAATTGAACTCTAGTCATTGATTAAATGAGAGAAGCTCGACTCATTGAATTAACAAGTGCAGTCTTTTTCATTGTATAAATGTGTGCAGCTTGATTTACTAAAGAAATGAGTGCAGTTTGTTTCATTGAATTAATGTATGCCGTTTGATTCATTCAAACAAAGATTGAAGTTTGTTTCAATGATTAAATGAAAACAGTTTGTTTCATGAATGAATGAGTGTACTTTGATTCATTGAATGAATGAATGCAGTTAAATTCACTACATAATGTTTATTTCATTGATTCAATGAATTGCGTTTGATTCTTTGAATCAGTGTTTGAAGTTTGATTCCATGAATGAATAAAGAGCTGAATTCACTAAATAACTGATTTAAATCTGTCACATTGAATTAATGAATAACCTTTGAGTCATTCTAACAAAGATTGAAGCTGGTTTCAATGATTGAATGAAGGCAGTTTGTTTCATTGATTTTAAGCATTGAGTTCGAGTAATTGATTAAATGAGAGAAGCTCTGCTCATTGAATTTATAGGTACAGTCTGTTCCATTGAATGAATGCAAGCTGTTTGTTTCAATGAATGATTGCTAGCAGATTGTTTCATTGGATGAATGTGCTCGAGCTCGAGACATTGATTAAATGAGAGAAGCTCGGCACATTGAATTAACAGGTGCAGTGTGTTTCATTGAATGAATGTGTTCAGTTTGAGTCAATTGAGAAGTGAGTTTGTTTCATTGAATTAATGAATAACATTTGATTCATTCAGTCAATGATTGAAGTTTGATTCAATGAATGAATGGAGTTTTATTCACAAAATAAATAAGTTGAGTTTGTTCCTTTAAATTAATGAATGTTGCTTGTTTCAATCAAACAAAAATCGAAGTTATTTTCAAAGCTTGATTGAATGCAATTTTTTCCTTGAATGAATGCATTGAGCTCGAGCCATTGATTAAATGAGAGAAGCTGTGCTCATTGAATTAATAGGTGCAGTCTGTTTCATTGAATGAATGTATTCAATGCAGTTTGGTTCAATGAATGATTGCTTGCAGATTATTTGATTGGATGAAAGCATTGAGCTCGAGACATTAATTAAATGAGAGAAGCTCGGCTCATTGAATTAACAGGTGCAGTCTGTTTCAGTGTATGCATGTGTGCAGTTGGGCAAGTGAGTGCAGCTTGTTTCATTGAATGAACGGCAAACGCTTTACTCATTGAATTAGCACGCACAGTCCGTTTCATTGAATCAATGAATTACGTTTGATTCTTTGAATCATTGATTGATGTTTGATTCAATGAATGAATTAATGAGTTGTATTCACTAAATAAATGAGTTAAGTTTGTTTCATTGAATTAATGTATACCTTTTGATTCATTCAAACAAAGATTGGAGTTTGTTTCATTGAATGTAAGAATTGAGCTCGAGTCATTGATTAAATGAGAGAATCTCCCTTCATTGACTTAATGGGTACAGTATGTTTCATTGAATGAATGCAACGGTTTGTTTCAATGAATGATTGCTTGCAGATTGTTTCCTTGGATGAAAGCTTTGAGAGAAGCTCGGCTCATTGAATTAACAAGTGCAGTCTGTTTCATTGAATGAATGTGTGCAGTTTGATTTACTAACAAAGTGAGCGCAGTTTGTTTCATTGAATTAATGTATGCCATTTGACTCATTCAAACAAAGATTGAAGTTTGTTTCAAAGATTGAATGAAAACAGTTTGTTTCATGAATGAATGAGTGTATTTTGATTCATTGAATGAATGAATGCAGTTGCGTTCACTAATTAAATCAGTTATGTTTGTTTCATTGATTCAATGAATTGCGTTTGATTCTTTGAAGTTTGATTCCATGAATGACTGAATGCAGTTGAATTCAGTACATAAAAGTTTGTTACATTGAATTAATGTATACCGTTTGATTCATTCAAACAAGGATTGAAGTTTGTTTCAATGAATGATTGATTGCTTTCAAATTGTTTCATTGGTTGAAAGAGATGCTCGGCTCATAGAATTAACAGGTGCAGTCAGTTTCAGTGTATGCATGTGTGCAGTTGGACTCACTAAAGAAGTGAGTACAGTTTGTTTCATTGAATTAATGTGTACCGTTTGATTCATTCAAACAAAGATTGAAGTTTGTTTCAATGATTGAATGAATGTTTCATTGAATGAAAGAATTGAACTCTAGTCATTGATTAAATGAGAGAAGCTCGACTCATTGAATTAACAAGTGCAGTCTTTTTCATCGTATAAATGTGTGCAGCTTGATTTACTAAAGAAATGAGTGCAGTTTGTTTCATTGAATTAATGTATGCCGTTTGATTCATTCAAACAAAGATTGAAGTTTGTTTCAATGATTAAATGAAAACAGTTTGTTTCATGAATGAATGAGTGTACTTTGATTCATTGAATGAATGAATGCAGTTAAATTCACTACATAATGTTTATTTCATTGATTCAATGAATTGCGTTTGATTCTTTGAATCAGTGTTTGACGTTTGATTCCATGAATGAATAAAGAGCTGAATTCACTAAATAACTGATTTAAATCTGTTACATTGAATTAATGAATAACCTTTGAGTCATTCTAACAAAGATTGAAGCTGGTTTCAATGATTGAATGAAGGCAGTTTGTTTCATTGATTTTAAGCATTGAGTTCGAGTAATTGATTAAATAAGAGAAGCTCTGCTCATTGAATTTATTGGTACAGTCTGTTCCATTGAATGAATGCAAGCTGTTTGTTTCAATGAATGATTGCTAGCAGATTGTTTCATTGGATGAATGTGCTCGAGCTCGAGACATTGATTAAATGAGAGAAGCTCGGCACATTGAATTAACAGGTGCAGTGTGTTTCATTGAATGAATGTGTTCAGTTTGAGTCAATTGAGAAGTGAGTTTGTTTCATTGAATTAATGAATAACATTTGATTCATTCAGTCAATGATTGAAGTTTGATTCAATGAATGAATGGAGTTTTATTCACAAAATAAATAAGTTGAGTTTGTTCCTTTAAATTAATGAATGTTGCTTGTTTCAATCAAACAAAAATCGAAGTTATTTTCAAAGCTTGATTGAATGCAATTTTTTCCTTGAATGAATGCATTGAGCTCGAGCCATTGATTAAATGAGAGAAGCTGTGCTCATTGAATTAATAGGTGCAGTCTGTTTCATTGAATGAATGTATTCAATGCAGTTTGGTTCAATGAATGATTGCTTGCAGATTATTTGATTGGATGAAAGCATTGAGCTCGAGACATTAATTAAATGAGAGAAGCTCGGCTCATTGAATTAACAGGTGCAGTCTGTTTCAGTGTATGCATGTGTGCAGTTGGGCAAGTGAGTGCAGCTTGTTTCATTGAATGAACGGCAAACGCTTTACTCATTGAATTAGCACGCACAGTCCGTTTCATTGAATCAATGAATTACGTTTGATTCTTTGAATCATTGATTGATGTTTGATTCAATGAATGAATTAATGAGTTGTATTCACTAAATAAATGAGTTAAGTTTGTTTCATTGAATTAATGTATACCTTTTGATTCATTCAAACAAAGATTGGAGTTTGTTTCATTGAATGTAAGAATTGAGCTCGAGTCATTGATTAAATGAGAGAATCTCCCTTCATTGACTTAATGGGTACAGTATGTTTCATTGAATGAATGCAACGGTTTGTTTCAATGAATGATTGCTTGCAGATTGTTTCCTTGGATGAAAGCTTTGAGAGAAGCTCGGCTCATTGAATTAACAAGTGCAGTCTGTTTCATTGAATGAATGTGTGCAGTTTGATTTACTAACAAAGTGAGCGCAGTTTGTTTCATTGAATTAATGTATGCCATTTGACTCATTCAAACAAAGATTGAAGTTTGTTTCAAAGATTGAATGAAAACAGTTTGTTTCATGAATGAATGAGTGTATTTTGATTCATTGAATGAATGAATGCAGTTGCGTTCACTAATTAAATCAGTTATGTTTGTTTCATTGATTCAATGAATTGCGTTTGATTCTTTGAAGTTTGATTCCATGAATGACTGAATGCAGTTGAATTCAGTACATAAAAGTTTGTTACATTGAATTAATGTATACCGTTTGATTCATTCAAACAAGGATTGAAGTTTGTTTCAATGAATGATTGATTGCTTTCAAATTGTTTCATTGGTTGAAAGAGATGCTCGGCTCATAGAATTAACAGGTGCAGTCAGTTTCAGTGTATGCATGTGTGCAGTTGGACTCACTAAAGAAGTGAGTACAGTTTGTTTCATTGAATTAATGTGTACCGTTTGATTCATTCAAACAAAGATTGAAGTTTGTTTCAATGATTGAATGAATGTTTCATTGAATGAAAGAATTGAACTCTAGTCATTGATTAAATGAGAGAAGCTCGACTCATTGAATTAACAAGTGCAGTCTTTTTCATTGAATAAATGTGTGCAGTTTGATTTACTAAAGAAATGAGTGCAGTTTGTTTCATTGAATTAATGTATGCCGTTTGATTCATTCAAACAAAGATTGAAGTTTGTTTCAATGATTAAATGAAAACAGTTTGTTTCATGAATGAATGAGTGTACTTTGATTCATTGAATGAATGAATGCAGTTAAATTCACTACATAATGTTTATTTCATTGATTCAATGAATTGCGTTTGATTCTTTGAATCAGTGTTTGAAGTTTGATTCCATGAATGAATAAAGAGCTGAATTCACTAAATAACTGATTTAAATCTGTTACATTGAATTAATGAATAACCTTTGAGTCATTCTAACAAAGATTGAAGCTGGTTTCAATGATTGAATGAAGGCAGTTTGTTTCATTGATTTTAAGCATTGAGTTCGAGTAATTGATTAAATAAGAGAAGCTCTGCTCATTGAATTTATTGGTACAGTCTGTTCCATTGAATGAATGCAAGCTGTTTGTTTCAATGAATGATTGCTAGCAGATTGTTTCATTGGATGAATGTGCTCGAGCTCGAGACATTGATTAAATGAGAGAAGCTCGGCACATTGAATTAACAGGTGCAGTGTGTTTCATTGAATGAATGTGTTCAGTTTGAGTCAATTGAGAAGTGAGTTTGTTTCATTGAATTAATGAATAACATTTGATTCATTCAGTCAATGATTGAAGTTTGATTCAATGAATGAATGGAGTTTTATTCACAAAATAAATAAGTTGAGTTTGTTCCTTTAAATTAATGAATGTTGCTTGTTTCAATCAAACAAAAATCGAAGTTATTTTCAAAGCTTGATTGAATGCAATTTTTTCCTTGAATGAATGCATTGAGCTCGAGCCATTGATTAAATGAGAGAAGCTGTGCTCATTGAATTAATAGGTGCAGTCTGTTTCATTGAATGAATGTATTCAATGCAGTTTGGTTCAATGAATGATTGCTTGCAGATTATTTGATTGGATGAAAGCATTGAGCTCGAGACATTAATTAAATGAGAGAAGCTCGGCTCATTGAATTAACAGGTGCAGTCTGTTTCAGTGTATGCATGTGTGCAGTTGGGCAAGTGAGTGCAGCTTGTTTCATTGAATGAACGGCAAACGCTTTACTCATTGAATTAGCACGCACAGTCCGTTTCATTGAATCAATGAATTACGTTTGATTCTTTGAATCATTGATTGATGTTTGATTCAATGAATGAATTAATGAGTTGTATTCACTAAATAAATGAGTTAAGTTTGTTTCATTGAATTAATGTATACCTTTTGATTCATTCAAACAAAGATTGGAGTTTGTTTCATTGAATGTAAGAATTGAGCTCGAGTCATTGATTAAATGAGAGAATCTCCCTTCATTGACTTAATGGGTACAGTATGTTTCATTGAATGAATGCAACGGTTTGTTTCAATGAATGATTGCTTGCAGATTGTTTCCTTGGATGAAAGCTTTGAGAGAAGCTCGGCTCATTGAATTAACAAGTGCAGTCTGTTTCATTGAATGAATGTGTGCAGTTTGATTTACTAACAAAGTGAGCGCAGTTTGTTTCATTGAATTAATGTATGCCATTTGACTCATTCAAACAAAGATTGAAGTTTGTTTCAAAGATTGAATGAAAACAGTTTGTTTCATGAATGAATGAGTGTATTTTGATTCATTGAATGAATGAATGCAGTTGCGTTCACTAATTAAATCAGTTATGTTTGTTTCATTGATTCAATGAATTGCGTTTGATTCTTTGAAGTTTGATTCCATGAATGACTGAATGCAGTTGAATTCAGTACATAAAAGTTTGTTACATTGAATTAATGTATACCGTTTGATTCATTCAAACAAGGATTGAAGTTTGTTTCAATGAATGATTGATTGCTTTCAAATTGTTTCATTGGTTGAAAGAGATGCTCGGCTCATAGAATTAACAGGTGCAGTCAGTTTCAGTGTATGCATGTGTGCAGTTGGACTCACTAAAGAAGTGAGTACAGTTTGTTTCATTGAATTAATGTGTACCGTTTGATTCATTCAAACAAAGATTGAAGTTTGTTTCAATGATTGAATGAATGTTTCATTGAATGAAAGAATTGAACTCTAGTCATTGATTAAATGAGAGAAGCTCGACTCATTGAATTAACAAGTGCAGTCTTTTTCATCGTATAAATGTGTGCAGCTTGATTTACTAAAGAAATGAGTGCAGTTTGTTTCATTGAATTAATGTATGCCGTTTGATTCATTCAAACAAAGATTGAAGTTTGTTTCAATGATTAAATGAAAACAGTTTGTTTCATGAATGAATGAGTGTACTTTGATTCATTGAATGAATGAATGCAGTTAAATTCACTACATAATGTTTATTTCATTGATTCAATGAATTGCGTTTGATTCTTTGAATCAGTGTTTGACGTTTGATTCCATGAATGAATAAAGAGCTGAATTCACTAAATAACTGATTTAAATCTGTTACATTGAATTAATGAATAACCTTTGAGTCATTCTAACAAAGATTGAAGCTGGTTTCAATGATTGAATGAAGGCAGTTTGTTTCATTGATTTTAAGCATTGAGTTCGAGTAATTGATTAAATAAGAGAAGCTCTGCTCATTGAATTTATTGGTACAGTCTGTTCCATTGAATGAATGCAAGCTGTTTGTTTCAATGAATGATTGCTAGCAGATTGTTTCATTGGATGAATGTGCTCGAGCTCGAGACATTGATTAAATGAGAGAAGCTCGGCACATTGAATTAACAGGTGCAGTGTGTTTCATTGAATGAATGTGTTCAGTTTGAGTCAATTGAGAAGTGAGTTTGTTTCATTGAATTAATGAATAACATTTGATTCATTCAGTCAATGATTGAAGTTTGATTCAATGAATGAATGGAGTTTTATTCACAAAATAAATAAGTTGAGTTTGTTCCTTTAAATTAATGAATGTTGCTTGTTTCAATCAAACAAAAATCGAAGTTATTTTCAAAGCTTGATTGAATGCAATTTTTTCCTTGAATGAATGCATTGAGCTCGAGCCATTGATTAAATGAGAGAAGCTGTGCTCATTGAATTAATAGGTGCAGTCTGTTTCATTGAATGAATGTATTCAATGCAGTTTGGTTCAATGAATGATTGCTTGCAGATTATTTGATTGGATGAAAGCATTGAGCTCGAGACATTAATTAAATGAGAGAAGCTCGGCTCATTGAATTAACAGGTGCAGTCTGTTTCAGTGTATGCATGTGTGCAGTTGGGCAAGTGAGTGCAGCTTGTTTCATTGAATGAACGGCAAACGCTTTACTCATTGAATTAGCACGCACAGTCCGTTTCATTGAATCAATGAATTACGTTTGATTCTTTGAATCATTGATTGATGTTTGATTCAATGAATGAATTAATGAGTTGTATTCACTAAATAAATGAGTTAAGTTTGTTTCATTGAATTAATGTATACCTTTTGATTCATTCAAACAAAGATTGGAGTTTGTTTCATTGAATGTAAGAATTGAGCTCGAGTCATTGATTAAATGAGAGAATCTCCCTTCATTGACTTAATGGGTACAGTATGTTTCATTGAATGAATGCAACGGTTTGTTTCAATGAATGATTGCTTGCAGATTGTTTCCTTGGATGAAAGCTTTGAGAGAAGCTCGGCTCATTGAATTAACAAGTGCAGTCTGTTTCATTGAATGAATGTGTGCAGTTTGATTTACTAACAAAGTGAGCGCAGTTTGTTTCATTGAATTAATGTATGCCATTTGACTCATTCAAACAAAGATTGAAGTTTGTTTCAAAGATTGAATGAAAACAGTTTGTTTCATGAATGAATGAGTGTATTTTGATTCATTGAATGAATGAATGCAGTTGCGTTCACTAATTAAATCAGTTATGTTTGTTTCATTGATTCAATGAATTGCGTTTGATTCTTTGAAGTTTGATTCCATGAATGACTGAATGCAGTTGAATTCAGTACATAAAAGTTTGTTACATTGAATTAATGTATACCGTTTGATTCATTCAAACAAGGATTGAAGTTTGTTTCAATGAATGATTGATTGCTTTCAAATTGTTTCATTGGTTGAAAGAGATGCTCGGCTCATAGAATTAACAGGTGCAGTCAGTTTCAGTGTATGCATGTGTGCAGTTGGACTCACTAAAGAAGTGAGTACAGTTTGTTTCATTGAATTAATGTGTACCGTTTGATTCATTCAAACAAAGATTGAAGTTTGTTTCAATGATTGAATGAATGTTTCATTGAATGAAAGAATTGAACTCTAGTCATTGATTAAATGAGAGAAGCTCGACTCATTGAATTAACAAGTGCAGTCTTTTTCATTGAATAAATGTGTGCAGTTTGATTTACTAAAGAAATGAGTGCAGTTTGTTTCATTGAATTAATGTATGCCGTTTGATTCATTCAAACAAAGATTGAAGTTTGTTTCAATGATTAAATGAAAACAGTTTGTTTCATGAATGAATGAGTGTACTTTGATTCATTGAATGAATGAATGCAGTTAAATTCACTACATAATGTTTATTTCATTGATTCAATGAATTGCGTTTGATTCTTTGAATCAGTGTTTGAAGTTTGATTCCATGAATGAATAAAGAGCTGAATTCACTAAATAACTGATTTAAATCTGTTACATTGAATTAATGAATAACCTTTGAGTCATTCTAACAAAGATTGAAGCTGGTTTCAATGATTGAATGAAGGCAGTTTGTTTCATTGATTTTAAGCATTGAGTTCGAGTAATTGATTAAATAAGAGAAGCTCTGCTCATTGAATTTATTGGTACAGTCTGTTCCATTGAATGAATGCAAGCTGTTTGTTTCAATGAATGATTGCTAGCAGATTGTTTCATTGGATGAATGTGCTCGAGCTCGAGACATTGATTAAATGAGAGAAGCTCGGCACATTGAATTAACAGGTGCAGTGTGTTTCATTGAATGAATGTGTTCAGTTTGAGTCAATTGAGAAGTTAGTTTGTTTCATTGAATTAATGAATAACATTTGATTCATTCAGTCAATGATTGAAGTTTGATTCAATGAATGAATGGAGTTTTATTCACTAAATAAATAAGTTGAGTTTGTTCCTTTTAATTAATGAATGTTGCTTGTTTCAATCAAACAAAAATCGAAGTTATTTTCAAAGCTTGATTGAATGCAATTTTTTCCTTGAATGAATGCATTGAGCTCGAGCCATTGATTAAATGAGAGAAGCTGTGCTCATTGAATTAATAGGTGCAGTCTGTTTCATTGAATGAATGTATTCAATGCAGTTTGGTTCAATGAATGATTGCTTGCAGATTATTTGATTGGATGAAAGCATTGAGCTCGAGACATTAATTAAATGAGAGAAGCTCGGCTCATTGAATTAACAGGTGCAGTCTGTTTCAGTGTATGCATGTGTGCAGTTGGGCAAGTGAGTGCAGCTTGTTTCATTGAATGAACGGCAAACGCTTTACTCATTGAATTAGCACGCACAGTCCGTTTCATTGAATCAATGAATTACGTTTGATTCTTTGAATCATTGATTGATGTTTGATTCAATGAATGAATTAATGAGTTGTATTCACTAAATAAATGAGTTAAGTTTGTTTCATTGAATTAATGTATACCTTTTGATTCATTCAAACAAAGATTGGAGTTTGTTTCATTGAATGTAAGAATTGAGCTCGAGTCATTGATTAAATGAGAGAATCTCCCTTCATTGACTTAATGGGTACAGTATGTTTCATTGAATGAATGCAACGGTTTGTTTCAATGAATGATTGCTTGCAGATTGTTTCCTTGGATGAAAGCTTTGAGAGAAGCTCGGCTCATTGAATTAACAAGTGCAGTCTGTTTCATTGAATGAATGTGTGCAGTTTGATTTACTAACAAAGTGAGCGCAGTTTGTTTCATTGAATTAATGTATGCCATTTGACTCATTCAAACAAAGATTGAAGTTTGTTTCAAAGATTGAATGAAAACAGTTTGTTTCATGAATGAATGAGTGTATTTTGATTCATTGAATGAATGAATGCAGTTGCGTTCACTAATTAAATCAGTTATGTTTGTTTCATTGATTCAATGAATTGCGTTTGATTCTTTGAAGTTTGATTCCATGAATGACTGAATGCAGTTGAATTCAGTACATAAAAGTTTGTTACATTGAATTAATGTATACCGTTTGATTCATTCAAACAAGGATTGAAGTTTGTTTCAATGAATGATTGATTGCTTTCAAATTGTTTCATTGGTTGAAAGAGATGCTCGGCTCATAGAATTAACAGGTGCAGTCAGTTTCAGTGTATGCATGTGTGCAGTTGGACTCACTAAAGAAGTGAGTACAGTTTGTTTCATTGAATTAATGTGTACCGTTTGATTCATTCAAACAAAGATTGAAGTTTGTTTCAATGATTGAATGAATGTTTCATTGAATGAAAGAATTGAACTCTAGTCATTGATTAAATGAGAGAAGCTCGACTCATTGAATTAACAAGTGCAGTCTTTTTCATTGAATAAATGTGTGCAGTTTGATTTACTAAAGAAATGAGTGCAGTTTGTTTCATTGAATTAATGTATGCCGTTTGATTCATTCAAACAAAGATTGAAGTTTGTTTCAATGATTAAATGAAAACAGTTTGTTTCATGAATGAATGAGTGTACTTTGATTCATTGAATGAATGAATGCAGTTAAATTCACTACATAATGTTTATTTCATTGATTCAATGAATTGCGTTTGATTCTTTGAATCAGTGTTTGAAGTTTGATTCCATGAATGAATAAAGAGCTGAATTCACTAAATAACTGATTTAAATCTGTTACATTGAATTAATGAATAACCTTTGAGTCATTCTAACAAAGATTGAAGCTGGTTTCAATGATTGAATGAAGGCAGTTTGTTTCATTGATTTTAAGCATTGAGTTCGAGTAATTGATTAAATAAGAGAAGCTCTGCTCATTGAATTTATTGGTACAGTCTGTTCCATTGAATGAATGCAAGCTGTTTGTTTCAATGAATGATTGCTAGCAGATTGTTTCATTGGATGAATGTGCTCGAGCTCGAGACATTGATTAAATGAGAGAAGCTCGGCACATTGAATTAACAGGTGCAGTGTGTTTCATTGAATGAATGTGTTCAGTTTGAGTCAATTGAGAAGTGAGTTTGTTTCATTGAATTAATGAATAACATTTGATTCATTCAGTCAATGATTGAAGTTTGATTCAATGAATGAATGGAGTTTTATTCACAAAATAAATAAGTTGAGTTTGTTCCTTTAAATTAATGAATGTTGCTTGTTTCAATCAAACAAAAATCGAAGTTATTTTCAAAGCTTGATTGAATGCAATTTTTTCCTTGAATGAATGCATTGAGCTCGAGCCATTGATTAAATGAGAGAAGCTGTGCTCATTGAATTAATAGGTGCAGTCTGTTTCATTGAATGAATGTATTCAATGCAGTTTGGTTCAATGAATGATTGCTTGCAGATTATTTGATTGGATGAAAGCATTGAGCTCGAGACATTAATTAAATGAGAGAAGCTCGGCTCATTGAATTAACAGGTGCAGTCTGTTTCAGTGTATGCATGTGTGCAGTTGGGCAAGTGAGTGCAGCTTGTTTCATTGAATGAACGGCAAACGCTTTACTCATTGAATTAGCACGCACAGTCCGTTTCATTGAATCAATGAATTACGTTTGATTCTTTGAATCATTGATTGATGTTTGATTCAATGAATGAATTAATGAGTTGTATTCACTAAATAAATGAGTTAAGTTTGTTTCATTGAATTAATGTATACCTTTTGATTCATTCAAACAAAGATTGGAGTTTGTTTCATTGAATGTAAGAATTGAGCTCGAGTCATTGATTAAATGAGAGAATCTCCCTTCATTGACTTAATGGGTACAGTATGTTTCATTGAATGAATGCAACGGTTTGTTTCAATGAATGATTGCTTGCAGATTGTTTCCTTGGATGAAAGCTTTGAGAGAAGCTCGGCTCATTGAATTAACAAGTGCAGTCTGTT